>NW_024400325.1:0-36796 GCF_905171765.1 Bufo bufo
CTTAAGTCAGTGATCGATCTACAGCTGTGGATCATTGAACTGCTGCTATTCAATTGCTCACTGTTTTTAGGCTGCCCAGAGCGTTTTTCTGTCACTTTTTTCTGGGGTGATCGGCGGCCATTTTGTGGCTTGTGGTGCGCCAGCACAAGCTATCACCAAGAGTATTTAACCATCAATAGTGTGGTTATTTTTTGCTATATCCTACATCAGGGGCAAGCTGTCACTAAGTCCATTTAACCATCAATAGTGTGGTTATTTTTTGGCTATATCCTACATCAAGGGCAAGCTGCCACCAAGTCCATTTAACCATCAATAGTGTGGTTATTTTTTGGCTATATCCTACATCAGGGGCAAGCTGCCACCAAGTCCATTTAACCATCAATAGTGTGGTTATTTTTTGGCTATATCCTACATCAGGGGCAAGCTGCCACAAAGTCCATTTAACCATCAATAGTGTGGTTATTTAAATCTATCCCTAAAAGGGTATATTAGATTCAAGGTGCTGTTAGGGTCATTCTCAATAACTTCACACACACGCTACTGTGCATATTCAAGTCTAATTCTGTCCGTAAACGTATACCTGTCACCCATCGCCTAAATAATAGGCCTCAAATTTATATTCAGCTAAATCTGTGGCTATTGCTGTAGCTGCTCAAGTTATTTTGTGTCCGTCAAAGCACAGTTTTTGTTCTGGATTGAAACACAATTCCCAACCTAGCAATTTTCAAAATTTGTGGTTTCTGCTGTATCAGGCCTACTTTAAATCTATCCCTAAAAGGGTATATTAGATTCAAGGTGCTGATAGGGTCATTCTCAATAACTTCACACACACGCTACTGTGCATATCCAAGTCTAATTCTGTCCGTAAACGTATACCTGTCACCCAGCTCCTAAATAATAGGCCTCAAATTTATATTCAGCTAAATCTGTCATTACTGCTGTGCCTGTATTAGTGTAATACAGTACCTAAATAGATAGCCAGATAGTGTTAGGTGTCTGTAAAAAAAAGACCTGAATTTGAATTCAATACATTGGGCCAAATAATATTTTTCTTATTGTGGTGAATGGTAACAATGAGGAAAACATCTAGTAAGGGACGCAGACGCGGACATGGTCGTGGTGGTGTTAGTGGGTAGTGGGACCCTCTGGTGCTGGGAGAGGACGTGGCCGTTCTGCCACAGCCACACGTCCTAGTGTACCAACTACCTCAGGTCCCAGTAGCCGCCAGAATTTACAGGGATATTTTGTGGGGCCCAATGCTGTTCTAAGGATGGTAAGGCCTGAGCAGGTACAGGCATTAGTTATTTGGGTGGCCGACAGTGGATCCAGCACGTTCACATTATCTCCCACCCAGTCTTCTGCAGAAAGCGCACAGATGGCGCATGAAAACCAAGCCCATCAGTCTGTCACATCACCTCCATGCATATCAGGGAAACTGTCTGAGCCTCAAGTTATGCAGCAGTCTCTTATGCTGTTTGAAGACTCTGCTGGCAGGGTTTCCCAAGGGCATCCACCTAGCCCTTCCCCAGCGGTGGAAGACATAGAATGCACTAACGCACAACCACTTATGTTTCCTGATGATGAGGACATGGGAATACCACCTCAGCACGTCTCTGATGATGACGAAACACAGGTTCCAACTGCTGCGTCTTTCTGCAGTGTGCAGACTGAACAGGAGGTCATAAAGAAGGAAAGACCGGCACTCGCGATGATGATGAATGTTGCGTTTATTCAGTCACATATTAAGAGATGTGATAAGAGTTTATTGTATAGTCTGAAGAAAGCACGTGTTGTGCTGAAACGCGTCACTATATGGTCTTAATATGTGACTGAATAAACGCAACATTCATCATCATCGCGAGTGCCGGTCTTTCCTTCTTTATTGCAAGTATTGGGACGTCTCCCCACCGACTCGTGCACCGCGTCTATTCCAGCAGTGCCGACCCTTTCCTATATAAGATTGCCTGACCTTTGGGTACGAGCACGCATTACTCCTATAAATGAGCACCTTTGCCTACACAGAGGATGAGGCCCGTGATATTGTATCACAAGTTACAGCTTCAACTGATTTTCTCCAGATTCCCACCAGCGAGCTGAAGAACAGGAATCTAATGAAGGAAAGCAAACACCTGATTGCGCTTGAACTACATGCTGCTACTTTAGCAGAATATCACCGCACACTGTGGAATACCTAAATACTGCCATTGAAGAGTGTAAAGCTCACATCACCACTGCTAAAGAACAGCTGAGGGATTGCCTCAAATCAGAGGATCTCGCGACATTGTATGAGAAAACCGACAAACAATGCAGAGAACTTCAGGTGAAAATAGAAGCTACCAAACGCTCCAAGTTCCTCCGAGATGTGGAGGATTATTCATCTCAGCGTGTATACAGGTGGCAGGACAAGTCCGGGACAGCTGTCCCTTTTTCGTTTACAAGAGATCGCAGAACGGGATCTGCAACTTCCATTACAGGCAGCGACACCTCGGGAGCAACGTCAATTCATTTTTTCACAAGTCCATGACCAGACCACCGGGACGCCCTATTGTGGCCTCCTCTGATTCAATCCTCTCTCCCCCAGCCATTTTTCTGGAGAAAGTACTCACACCTTTGACCATGTTATCTCCTTCCTACCTACGAGACACAGGGCATTTCCTGAGTGAAATACGTCCCCTTCACTTAGATAGAGACTGCATACTGGTCACTTTTGATGTATGCAGCCTCTATACTTCCATTACTCACGAAAAGGGTCTAGAGGCAGCATCCAGACTATTAAATACCAGTCATTATACATCAGCACAGAAGGATTTTTTTCTGACACTTTTAAAACTAGTGTTAGAGGAAAATTACTTCTTATTCCAAGGCACCTTTTTTCAACAGCGCCGCCGTACGCAAACAGTTATATGTCATCGTTTGAAAGTGAATTTGTTTATTCCAATTCTTTATATTTAAAGCATTGCATATTTTGGCGTCGATTTATAGATGACGTGTTTTGCGTATGGCGAGGCGACGTTCGATCCCTCATGGAATTTAACAGTCATCTTAACTCCATTTGGAGTGAGCTTAAATTTACCATACACTTTGATTTTCAACAAATATCCTTTCTTGATACATGGGTAAAGCGCAAGGATGATGGTACAGTGTACACTGATTTATATATCAAGGATACAGATCGAAATAGTCTACTCACCTACACTAGCAGCCATCCCCCAGGCAATCAAGAAGGCGATTCCTTTTTCACAGTACCAGAGGGTTAAAAGGATCGTGACTGATCCTGACACCTGTGAAATTAGGTTGCAAGAGATGACGAAAAAATTCCTCAACAGAGGCTATCCCCTACACTTATTACAATCTCAAAAGCACAAGTTAGATCAACCGCAGGGACAGAAGATTATTAAACCACCACGTATCCCATTAATAGTGAAGTACCATCCTTGGACATAGAGAATAAAGGGTATAATTAATAAGCATTGGCACATTATGTCTAGATCATATCCTCATATGGAGATATTTCAAAATTCTCCAATGATGTGTTTCAAAAGAGCGGATAATATTCGTGACAAAATTATTAGAGCAGACATAGGTACTAACAAACCTATAGTCAGACAAACCACATTGACTACTCCGCGTCAGGGCACATTTCCGTGTTTAAATTGTAACAACTGTTCAAGTGTCATTAGAGGTTCAACCTTGACCCACCCTCATTCTGGAGAACAAATTCCTATTAAAGGCATGTTCACATGTGACAGTAAAAATGTCATTTATATTTTAAAATGTCCCTGCGGTTTGGTCTATGTAGGGGAAACCTCAATGCGGATTAAAGATAGATTAAGTAAGCATAAGTCCACTATCCGCACTGAGAATTTGCTGTTACCCCTACCACATCATTTCCATGAGAAGCGTCATGCGATATCGCAGTTGCGGTTTCAAGTGATTGAGAGTGTATCTTTACCTCGCCGTGGCGGCGACAGGAATAGTTTGCTTTTAAAGCGTGAGGCTTATTGGATCCACCGGTTACAAACTGTGGATCCAAGGGGGCTCAATCGCGAGTACAATATTTCCAGTTTCACTTAGTTCTTGACTATATTATTCTTATTATAAGAATTTAGATTATAATAATATATATTTCATTTGTCTCTTTCAGCGGACTTGATTCCTGAATTGTTATCAACTGTTCCATTGTTTCATCAATGTATCCACATTGAATTTAATTTTATTTTTTTGGTTTATTGCATCTTTCATTACTTCACCTGTGTCAGCCCTGAGGTGGGTGGAGCTACATAGTATGATGTCATTTCCCTTTTGATTTGTTACTCCTCCCTCTCTCTGTGTATAAAAGAGATGTGATAGGAGTTTATTGTATAGTCTGAAGAAAGCACGTGTTGTGCTGAAACGCGTCACTATATGTTCTTAATATGTGACTGAATAAACGCAACATTCATCATCATCGCGAGTGCCGGTCTTTCCTTCTTTATTGCAAGTATTGGGACGTCTCCCCACCGATTCGTGCACCGCGTATATTCCAGCAGTGCCGACCCTTTCCTATATAAGATGAACAGGAGGTCAGGGATGACGACGATGCAGGGGACGATGAGGTCCTAGACCCCACATGGAATGAAGGTCGTGCCACTGACTTTCACAGTTTGGAGGCACGTAGCAAAAGACAAAGAGAGAGCAGTGGGCAAAGCAGAACAACCGCCGCCAAGAGACTCCGCCTGTTACTGACCGCCGCCATCTGGGACCGAGCACCCCAAAGGCAGCTTCAAGGAGTTCCCTGGCATGGCACTTCTTCAAACAATGTGCTGACGACAAGACCCGAGTGGTTTGCACTCTGTGCCATCAGAGCCTGAAGCGAGGCATTAACGTTCTGAACCTTAGCACAACCTGCATGACCAGGCACCTGCATACAAAGCATGAACTGCAGTGGAGTAAACACCTTAAAAACAAGGAAGTCACTCAGGCTCCCCCTGCTACCTCTTCTGCTGCTGCCGCCTCGGCCTCTTCTGCTGCTGCCGCCTCGGCCTCTTCCTCCGCCTCTGGAGGAACGTTGGCACCTGCCGCCCAGCAAACATGGGATGTACCACCAACACCACCACCTGCGTCACCAAGCATCTCAACCATGTCACACGGCAGCGTTCAGCTCTCCATCTCACAAACATTTGAGAGAAAGCGTAAATTCCCACCTAGCCACCCTCGATCCCTGACCCTGAATGCCAGCATTTCTAAACTACTGGCCTATGAAATGCTGTCATTCAGGCTGGCGGACACAGACAGCTTCAAACAGCTCATGTCGCTTGCTGTCCCACAGTATGTTGTTCCCAGCCGGCACTACTTCTCCAAGAGAGCCGTGCCTTCCCTGCACAACCAAGTATCTGATAAAATCAAGTGTGCACTGCGCAACGCCATCTGTGGCAAGGTCCACCTAACCACAGATACGTGGGCCAGTAAGCACGGCCAGGGACGCTATATCTCCCTAACTGCACACTGGGTAAATGTAGTGGCGGCTGGGCCCCAGGCGGAGAGCTGTTTGGCGCACGTCCTTCCGCCGCCAAGGATCGCAGGGCAACATTCTTTGCCTCCTGTTGCCTCCTCCTCCAACTCAGCTTCCTCCTCCTCTTCTTCCACCTGCTCATCCAGTCAGCCACACACCTTCACCACCAACTTCAGCACAGCCCGGGGTAAACGTCAGCAGGCCATTCTGAAACTCATATGTTTGGGGGACAGGCCCCACACCGCACTGGATTTGTGGCGGGGTATAGAACAACAGACCGACGAGTGGTTGCTGCCGATGAGCCTCAAGCCCGGCCTGGTGGTGCTACAGCGTAATTTCGGCCTTCCCGCTCACCGCCTCATATGCGACGTGCCCACCAGGTGGAACTCCACCTTGCACATGCTGGACAGACTGTGCGAGCAGCAGCAGGCCATAGTGGAGTTTCAGCTACAGCACGCACGGGTCAGTCGCACTGCAGAACAGCACCACTTCACCACCAATGACTGGGCCTCCATGCGAGACCTGTGTGTGCTGTTGCGCTGTTTCGAGTACTCCACCAACATGGCCAGTGGCGATGAAGCCATTATCAGCGTTACAATACAACTTCTATGTCTCCTTGAGAAAACACTTAGGGCGATGATGGA
Source organism: Bufo bufo (assembly GCF_905171765.1). Lineage (NCBI taxonomy): Eukaryota > Metazoa > Chordata > Amphibia > Anura > Bufonidae > Bufo > Bufo bufo. The sequence goes on from NW_024400325.1 coordinate 6,136, forward strand.
AGAGGAGGTGGCCCAGGAGGAGGAGGAGGAGGAGGAGGAGAAAGAGGGATCATTTTTAGCACTTTCAGGCCAGTCTCTTCGAAGTGACTCAGAGGGAGGTTTTTTGCAACAGCAGAGGCCAGGTACAAATGTGGCCAGACAGGGCCCACTACTGGAGGACGAGGAGGACGAGGATGAGGAGGAGGTGGAGGAGGATGAGGATGAAGCATGTTCACAGCGGGGTGGCACCCAACGCAGCTCGGGCCCATCACTGGTGCGTGGCTGGGGGGAAACGCAGGACGATGATGATACGCCTCCCACAGAAGACAGCTTGTCCTTACCTCTGGGCAGCCTGGCACACATGAGCGACTACATGCTGCAGTGCCTGCGCAACGATAGCAGAGTTGCCCACATTTTAACGTGTGCGGACTACTGGGTTGCCACCCTGCTGGATCCCCGGTACAAAGACAATGTGCCCACCTTACTTCCTGCACTGGAGCGTGATAGGAAGATGCGCGAGTACAAGCGCACGTTGGCAGACGCACTACTGAGAGCATTCCCAAATGTCACAGGGGAACAAGTGGAAGCCCAAGGCGAAGGCAGAGGAGGAGCAAGAGGTCGCCAACGCAGCTGTGTCACGGCCAGCTCCTCTGAGGGCAGGGTTAGCATGGCAGAGATGTGGAAAAGTTTTGTCACCACGCCACAGCTAACTGCACCACCACCTGATACGGAACGTGTTAGCAGGAGGCAACATTTCACTAACATGGTGGAACAGTACGTGTGCACACCCCTCCACGTACTGACTGATGGTTCGGCCCCATTCAACTACTGGGTCTCCAAATTGTCCATGTGGCCAGAGCTAGCCTTTTATGCCTTGGAGGTGCTGGCCTGCCCGGCGGCCAGCGTTTTGTCTGAACGTGTATTCAGCACGGCAGGAGGCGTCATTACAGACAAACGCAGCCGCCTGTCTACAGCCAATGTGGACAAGCTGACGTTCATAAAAATGAACCAGGCATGGATCCCACAGGACCTGTCCATCCCTTGTGCAGATTAGACATTAACTACCTCCCCTTAACCATATATTATTGTACTCCAGGGCACTTCCTCATTTAATCCTATTTTTATTTTCATTTTACCATTATATTGCGGGGCAACCCAAAGTTGAATGAACCTCTCCTCTGTCCGGGTGCCGGGGCCTAAAAATATCTGACAGTGGCCTGTTCCAGTGGTGGGTGACATGAAGCCTGATTCTCTGCTATGACATGAAGACTGATTCTCTGCTGACATGAAGCCAGATTCTCTGCCATGGGACCTCTCTCCTCTGCCTGGGTTCCTGGGCCTAAATATCTGACAATGGACTGTTCCAGTGGTGGGTGACGTGAAGCTTGATTCTCTGCTATGACATGAAGACTGATTCTCTGCTGACATGAAGCCAGATTCTATGTTATGGGACCTCTCTCCTCTGTCTGGGTGCCGGGGCCTAAAAATATCTGACAGTGGCTTGTTCCAGTGGTGGGTGACATGAAGCCTGATTCTCTGCTATGACATGAAGACTGATTCTCTGCTGACATGAAGCCAGATTCTATGTTATGGGACCTCTCTCCTCTGTCTGGGTGCCGGGGCCTAAATTATATGACAATGGACTGTTCCAATGTTGGGTGACGTGAAGCCTGATTCTCTGCTATGACATGAAGACTGATTCTCTGCTGACATGAAGCCAGATTCTATGTTATGGGACCTCTCTCCTCTGTCTGGGTGCCGGGGCCTAAAAATATCTGACAGTGGCCTGTTCCAGTGGTGGGTGACATGAAGCCTGATTCTCTGCTATGACATGAAGACTGATTCTCTGCTGAGTCGCTGACATGAAGCCAGATTCTATGTTATGGGACCTCTCTCCTCTGTCTGGGGGCCGGGGCCTAAATTATATGACAATGGACTGTTCCAATGTTGGGTGACGTGAAGCATGATTCTCTGCTATGACATGAAGACTGATTCTCTGCTGACATGAAGCCAGATTCTATGTTATGGGACCTCTCTCCTCTGTCTGGGTGCCGGGGCCTAAAAATATCTGACAGTGGCCTGTTCCAGTGGTGGGTGACACGAAGCCTGATTCTCTGCTATGACATGAAGACTGATTCTCTGCTGAGTCGCTGACATGAAGCCAGATTCTATGTTATGGGACCTCTCTCCTCTGTCTGGGTGCCGGGGCCTAAATTATATGACAATAGACTGTTCCAATGTTGGGTGACGTGAAGCATGATTCTCTGCTATAACATGAAGACTTATTCTCTGCTGACATGAAGCCAGTTTCTATGTTATGGGACCTCTCTCCTCTGTCTGGGTGCCGGGGCCTAAAAATATCTGACAGTGGCCTGTTCCAGTGGTGGGTGACATGAAGCCTGATTCTCTGCTATGACATGAAGACTGATTCTCTGCTGACGTGAAGCCAGATTCTATGTTATGGGACCTCTCTCCTCTGTCTGGGTGCCGGGGCCTAAATTATATGACAATGGACTGTTCCAATGTTGGGTGAGATGAAGCATGATTCTCTGCTATGACATGAAGACTGATTCTCTGCTGACATGAAGCCAGATTCTATGTTATGGGACCTCTCTCCTCTGTCTGGGTGCCGGGGCCTGAAAATATCTGACAGTGGCCTGTTCCAGTGGTGGGTGACATGAAGCCTGATTCTCTGCTGAGTCGCTGACATGAAGCCAGATTCTATGTTATGGGACCTCTCTCCTCTGTCTGGGTGCCGGGGCCTAAATTATATGACAATGGACTGTTCCAATGTTGGGTGAGATGAAGCATGATTCTCTGCTGTGACATGAAGACTGATTCTCTGCTGACATGAAGCCAGATTCTATGTTATGGGACCTCTCTCCTCTGCCTGGGTGCCTGGGCCTAAATATCTGACAGTGGCCTGTTCCAGTGGTGGGTGACGTGAAGCCTGATTCTCTGCTATGACATGAAGACTGATTCTCTGCTGACATGAAGCCTGATTCTCTGGGGGGAGTTCATTAGCATAGGTTTGCATTCGAAAAAAATTAGATAGAGTAAGATTAGTAATCTCCTTTCCAAGATAAACAAGTTGGAATCTGTCCATAAACACTCCCTCTCTGAAATCCAACTCCAAGAGCTCTCCAAAGCAAGAGCCGAATTAAAAGCTCTGCTACAAAACAACTCAGTCAAATATTATCTCAATTCTCAATACAAATTTTTGGCGGATGGGGACAAAGCCACCAAATTTCTTATGAACAGAATAAAAACCAGAAGAGCAGACAATTACATACACCAACTGTCCTCCCCAAAAGGTGACCCAGTTTTTGCTTCATTTAAGATTGCCAAACAATTTAGGGACTTCTATGAAGCTTTATATAACCTCCCTTCCCCCCTTTCTCCAGCATCCCACTCCTCGCTAGTTGACTTATTCCTGAAATCTACATCCTGTCCGACTATCAGCAGGTCAAAAACAGTCGCTTGTAGCCCCATTTACCATTGACGAACTGTCCATAGCCTTGGCCCAAATGCCCCAGGGGAAAAGTCCGGGCCCAGATGGACTACCCGCTTCCTATTAGAAAACTTTTAGAAAGCAACTTCTGCCACGTCAACTTACTGTGTGCAATCAGTCCTTGCAAGGCATCCCTCTATCCAGGGACATGACGACTGCTCATATAGCTTTAATTCCTAAAGAGGGGGAGGACCCTAAGCTGTGCGCAAACTATAAACCTATTTCTCTTCTAAACATTGATCTTAAACTTTTAGCGAAATTACTTGCGAACCGTTTGGCAGACCTTCTTCCTCTTTTGGTGCATATGGATCAGGTGGGCTTTGTGCGTAATAGGGAGGGTAGAGACAACACTACTAGAGTCATTAATGCGCTCTGCTATGCCAGACCTACCTCCTCTCCTCTTGTACTCCTCAGCACTGACGCTGAAAAAGCATTTGACCGCATAAACTGGAATTATTTAAGCCATGTTTTCGAATTTTTTGGCCTGCCTGATCCATATATTAAAGCTATATTTGCTATGTACAATCAGGCCATGGCCCGCGTCATGGTAAATGGTGACCTATCCTCTCCTTTCCGAATTCACAATGGAACCCGTCAGGGCTTCCCTCTGTCCCCTCTTTTATTCATCCTGGCAATGGAACCCCTCCTATCCAAGCTTTGGGCAGATACTGAGATCAAAGGCTTATATCTAGTGGGTCAGAGTCATAAACTAGCGGCATTCGCTGATGACGTTATGATTATGACATCTAATCCTAAAATTTCCCTTCCTTTAATTCAAGAGCATTTAAAGAATTATAGTGCAGTTTCCGACTTTAAGATTAACGAGAGTAAATCTATCATAATCAGTATTGGTTTATCCCCGCAACTTAAACTCTCTTTAATGGAAAATTCCCCATTCAACTGGTCTTCCCCAACCATTACTTATCTAGGAGTAAAACTTGGCCCCAACATTTCAGATCTCTTTGCACTTAATTATGTCCCATTAAAAACGTAATTATTCATAGCACTAGATAAAATCACTAAATCAGCCCCAACTCTCATGGTTTGGTAGGAAAAACCTTCTCTCTTCTCTTATCATTCCCCGTCTCACCTACAGTAGGTGTTTGTGAGATTGTGCTTTTAGCACGACAGCGTCGCGCTGATACTCGGCAACATGGTGCCGAGATCTCGCACTCACTGGAATAGTGACAGCACATCCCAGCAAGCGCGTCATAGAAGCGACGGGAGATCCGACTTGGATTCCCGCCAATTCTACACGTGTGCGGCGTTTGTTATGAATCCTGAGGGGGAAGTCCCCGCCGGATTTTAAATAAAAATCCGGCCTGGGTCCCCCCCTCAGGAGCATACCGGGCCCTTAGGTCTGTTATGGGTTGTAAGGAGAGCCCCCCCTACGCCGAAAAAAACGGCGTAGGGTCCCCCTACAATCCATACCAGACCCGTATCCAAAGCACGCTACCCGGCCAGCCAGGAAGGGAGTGGGGACGAGCGAGCGCCCCCCCCCCTCCTGAGCCGTACCAGGCTGCATGCCCTCAACATGGGGGGGTTGGGTGCTCTGGGGCAGGGGGCGCACTGCAGCCCCCCCACCTCAGAGCACCCTGTCCCCATGTTGATGAGGACAGGGCCCCTTCCCGACAACCCTGGCCGTTGGTTGTCGGGGTATGCGGGCGGGAGGCTTATCGGAATCTGGGAGCCCCCTTTAATAAGGGGGCCCCCAGATACCGGCCCCCCACCCTAAGTGAATGAGTATGGGGTACATCGTACCCCTACCCATTCACCTGCAAGAAAAGTGGTAAAAACACAAATAAACCACACAGTGTATTAAAATATTTTATTTTTCTGCTCCGGAGGCCGCCCCCTGTCTTCTTTATTAGCTCTTTTACCAGGGGGGGGCTCTTCTTCTTCCGCTATCCCGACGGGTCTTCTCCGCTATCCGGGGGGTCTTCTCAACTCTCCGGGGTTCTCCTTCTGTCTTCTCCGCTATCCGGGGGGGTCTTCTCAACTCTCCGGGGTTCTCCTTCTGTCTTCTCCGCTATCCGGGGGGGTCTTCTCAACTCTCCGGGGTTCTCCTTCTGTCTTCTCCTTCTGTCTTGTTGACTCGGCGCACCCCGGTTCTTCGTCTCGCGAGATCTCGGATTTTAAATAAAAATTTAGCGAGACGAAGAACCGGGGTGCGCCGAGTCAACAACGGAGAGCGGCGAAGACAGAAGGAAAACCCCGGAGAGTTGAGAAGACCCCCCGGATAGCGGAGAAGACCCGTCGGGATAGCGGAAGAAGAAGAGCCCCCCCTGGTAAAAGAGCTAATAAAGAAGACAGGGGGGTCTTCTCAACTCTCCGGGGTTCTCCTTCTGTCTTCGCCGCTCTCCGTTGTTGACTCGGCGCACCCCGGTTCTTCGTCTCGCTAAATTTTTATTTAAAATCCGAGATCTCGCGAGACGAAGAATCGGGGTGCGCCGAGTCAACAACGGAGAGCGGCGAAGACAGAAGGAGAACCCCGGAGAGTTGAGAAGACCCCCTGGATAGCGGAGAAGACCCGTCGGGATAGCGGAAGAAGACAGAAGGAGAACCCCGGAGAGTTGAGAAGACCCCCCGGATAGCGGAGAAGACCCGTCGGGATAGCGGAAGAAGAAGAGCCCCCCCTGGTAAAAGAGCTAATAAAGAAGACAGGGGGCGGCCTCCGGAGCAGAAAAATAAAATATTTTAATACACTGTGTGGTTTATTTGTGTTTTTACCACTTTTCTTGCAGGTGAATGGGTAGGGGTACGATGTACCCCATACTCATTCACTTAGGGTGGGGGGCCGGTATCTGGGGGCCCCCTTATTAAAGGGGGCTCCCAGATTCCGATAAGCCTCCCGCCCGCATACCCCGACAACCAACGGCCAGGGTTGTCGGGAAGGGGCCCTGTCCTCATCAACATGGGGACAGGGTGCTCTGAGGTGGGGGGGCCGCAGTGCGCCCCCTGCCCCAGAGCACCCAACCCCCCCATGTTGAGGGCATGCAGCCTGGTACGGCTCAGGAGGGGGGGGGGGCGCTCGCTCGTCCCCACTCCCTTCCTGGCTGGCCGGGTAGCGTGCTTTGGATACGGGTCTGGTATGGATTGTAGGGGGACCCCCTACGCCGTTTTTTTCGGCGTAGGGGGGGCTCTCCTTACAACCCATAACAGACCTAAGGGCCCGGTATGCTCCTGAGGGGGGGACCCAGGCCGGATTTTTATTTAAAATCCGGCGGGGACTTCCCCCTCAGGATTCATAACAAACGCCGCACACGTGTAGAATTGGCGGGAATCCAAGTCGGATCTCCCGTCGCTTCTATGACGGCTCTGTCTCCATCGCGGCAAGCCAGCTCGGCGCTGGCTCCCGCGATGGGGCTCGTAGGTGCTCAATCTCGCCGAGAAAGAGAGCGAGATTGACACAAAATCGGGTTCACCTACTGTACCTCCAACCAGTTTTCCCAATTCCCATTCCAAAGTCCTATTACACCTCTCTAAAACAGAGATTTAGAACATTCGTATGGAATGGTAAGAAAGCTAGACTCTCCTACTCCTTTCTGTCTCGTTCTCGTTTGGCAGTTGGGATTGGTCTCCCAAACCCTGAAGTCTATGGGATGGCCATTCTTATGTCCAGAATTATTGATTGGCTGAGGAATACAAGAAGCAAATCCTGGGTAGCTCTGGAACAAAGTATCATTGGAATGCCAACTCGTGCTCTATGTTTGGGCCATTGCACCCCTCCCCTAATCAATTTGCAGTCCTTTCCAATAATTAAAGCTACTGTGGAAGCTTGGAAGTGGTGGAACTACTCCCATTGCTCCGTACCCTTTCCTTCTCCCCTTATCACAATCAGTGATATCCTTGGCTCATCTTCCATTGGGCCGCGAAACACCTCCTCTAAATTAATAAGATCCTCTTCTGTGCCAATCGCTCATCTCTTAGACCCCCAAGGCTTATCACCATCGAATGAAACCATCAAAACCCTTCTAAACCCACAACATTGTGACTTCACCCTCATTCCTCTCATTAAATCCTTTGTCCATAGAAATAACATGAATGGTAAACTCCTACGTCCCCTTACATGGTTTGAAGCTTTAATTGTAAACCCTAACTCCCCAAAAAAAAACTATCTCCCTCATCTATAACAAATTAAGATCTCCCCCCTAATTATCAAACCGGCATTCATCCGCTCTTGGGAAAAGTCATCAAGATGTGTTAGGGCCCAGGAAAATGGCTATAAAATTCTGTCACAATGGTATATCACGCCAATTAAGTCCTCACACTTCACTAGACCTACCTCTAACAAATACTGGAGATGTCAAGAGGAGAAAGGTACCTTCCCCCATATCTGGTGGTTGTGCCCCCCTATCAACAAATGGTGGGAGGAAATATTTCAGATTTGCAATCGAATTTGTTCCTCAGCTGTTGTCTTTTCCCCTCATGGGGCACTGCTTTCTTTTTTCAATGACAACACCACCCCTCCCCCTACCTTTCTCTTCAAACAGCTTTTGTTAGCGGCTCGTCTCTTGATACCCAAATATTGGTTACAGACCAGCATACCCTCGGTGGAGCAAAGGAGGCTTAAGGTTGATCAAATTTACCACTTTGAGGAGCTGGCCTCTTGGGAATCACGAACGCATCCGACATTTTGGAGAAGGTGGGCTCCCTGGAACAAATACAGGTTTGTTTAGTACCAAGCTACTCAGCCTCACCTTTTTAAAACCTTAGGCTCTGCAGTGTGAGTCCCACTGCAAAACAAAGTGGGGTCAAATTGGTTTTATTGTTAGATTTAGGCAGGGAAGGTGAATCTGTTCGTCTTTTGTCGTCACGCGTGCCCTATGCGGATTGGAGTCAGCGATCTTATTCCTTGTGCAAGGTTTCCTTTACTTTGGTTCGCTCCTTTAATTAGGTCAACATTGTCTTGTTTTGTAGTATTTTGACTGTACCCCATATGTCTTGGTATATAAAATGTGTATGCTGAGGTTTTCATCTAATGCAGTGGTTCTCAACCTTTCTAAAGCCGTGACCCCTTAATACAGTTCCTCATGTTGTGGTGACCCCCAACCATTACATTTTTTTCCTTGCTACGTCATAACTAATTTTGCTACTGTTATGATGACCCACCAAAAACATGCACAGACACCAATACACCAAATGTTAATTCAAATACACAAGTATTCATTCATAACCACAGAACTTTAGCATAAATACAAAATATTTGTAAACCAAATAAATAACTTTAAAATAAATAATAAACAACAAATACCCCCTAAAAAATAAATCTGTGGTGCGCACAGTACCCCCCCCAAAAAAAAAAAAAATCAGTGGTGCTCATGGTACCCCTCAAATAAATAAATCAGTGGTGCTTCAAGTCCCCCACAAATAAATAAATAAGAAGTGCTCAGGGTCCCCCAAATAAATAAATCAGCGGGGCTTCAGGTCTCCCCCAAATAAATAAATCAGCGGTGCTCAGAGTACCCCAAAATAAATAAATCAGTGGTGCATCAGGTTTCCCCCAAATAAATAAATCAATGGTGCTCAAGGTCCCCCAAATAAATAAATCAGAAGTGCTCAGGGTCCCACAAATAAATAAATCAGCGGGGCTTCAGGTCTCCCCCAAATAAATAAATCAGCGGTGCTCAGGGTACCCCCAAATAAATAAATCAGTGGTGCATCAGGTTTCCCCCAAATAAATAAATCAATGGTGCTCAGGGTCCCCCAAATAAATAAATCAGTAGTGCTCAGGGTCCCCCAAATAAATTAAGCCTTGCTCAGCCAAATAATTAAAATAAAATTAGCCAGGCTCAGCCAGGCTCAATGAAATCATTGGTGGCAGTGGTGCTCAGCGGCGGTGTCATTAACGAAAAAACTCAGACCTCAGCAGACAGGCGGCCCGACTTACCCGTCCAGACGTCAGGCTCCTTCAAGCACAGGCAGTGATAGGACATCACTTCCTGTGCACGAGGATAAGGTGCCGCTGCCGTTGTGTGGGCGACCCACAATAGGAAGCCTCAGGCGACCCCCCGGAAAGGGCCGATTGACCCCCAAAGGGGTCGCAACCCCTAGGTTGAGAAACGCTGATCTAATGGAAGGTAGCTACTATTTCCCCCCAATCCTTCCTGTACAACAATATATTCGCATGTTTATGTGTCTGGTACCGATTTACACCAATGTTGGTGTTTTGTTAACACTGTATATTTTCTGAGAGCGAAAATAAAATAATTTAAAATAAAAAAAATAATAAAAAAAATAAATAAATAAAGAAATGCTGGGAAGGGTTAGGATTGTAGCCACAGAAGTCAGCATGGATGTATTCTAGTCTCTGAGCACTATTGTTTATAGCTACAATGAAATTCTGCATTAGAACCTGCTTTTGGATTCCTGGAGCAGGTAGAGCAATTGCAGAGGTGCTAAGTACATTCCATAATAGCACAGAACTTTGATTGGACAACAGGTGCATTCTCATTCTGCCAGCTACAAAAATCCATAAAAGGTATGGTATCTCATGATAGGTGGTGAGTTGCAGACGATAAACTGATCTGCACCTGCATTGCAGTGGCCAAAAAGCAAAAAACAAAAAAGGCATAGCTCCGTCGGTGGCCGCTTCTTTCCCCCAAGTTGCGACAGAGGATAAAAAGGGGTGCTCTTGGAGTTTATATGGCCATACCGTCAGAAACAGATAAGAAGGCTTTTGTGTTCTGGGCCTGCTAATAGACGTTGGACAGTATTCCATTTTGCACAGAAGCGACAATTTTTTCTCAAACAAATCTTTAAATAAACTGACACCTTTGTTTGACACACACAAAAACGCACCCTTACCTGTTGATTGGGACCCATACCTGTTGATGTGCATGGATCCACACCTGACTGAAGAATAAAGGATCATGGCTGCTGCCAGGAAGAAAAACAGCAAGGGTCCATTGTGATGTCATCATCCATGGATGCTGAAGGGTTCCATTGTGACACGCTCAGTGTTCCATCTATTGAAATTTTCATGGAGGCTGCCATATTGATTTTCTAGAGGCAGCCATTTTGTTTTGCAGTTAAACAGAGCTGTAATTTCAATGGATAAGAAATGCTGGGAAGGGTTAGGATTGTAGCCACGGAAGTCAGCATGGATGTATTCTAGTCTCTGAGCACTATTGTTTATAGCTACAATTAAATTCTGCGTTAGAAACTGCTTTTGGATTCCTGGAGCAGGTAGAGTAATAGCAGAGGTGCTAAGTACATTCCATAATAGCACTGAACTCTGATTGGACAACAGGCGCATTCTCATTCTGCCAGCTACAAAAAAACATAAAAGGTATGGTATCTCATGATAGGTGGTGAGTTGCAGACGATAAACTGATCTGCACCTGCATTGCAGTGGCTAAAAAGCAAAAAACAGAAAATGCTTAGCTCCGTCGGTGGCCGCTTCTTTCCCCCAAGTTGCGACAGAGGGTAAAGAGGGGTACTTTTGGAGTTTATATGGCCATACCGTCAAAAACAGATAAGAAGGCTTTTGTGTTCTGGGCCTGCTAATAGACGATGACAGTATTCCAATTTGCACAGAAGCGCCAATTTTTTCTCAAACAAATCTTTCCATGAACTGACACCCTTGTTTGACACACACAAAAATGTACCCTTACCTGTTGATTGGCACCCATACCTGTTGATGTGCATGGATCCACACCTGACTGAAGAATGAAGGATCATGGAGGCTGCCATATTGATTTTCTGGAGGCAGCCATTTTGTTTTTCAGTTAAACAGAGCTGTCATTTCAATGGATAAGAAATGCTGGGAAGGGTTAGGATTGTAGCCACAGAAGTCAGCATGGATGTATTCTAGTCTCTAAGCACGATTGTTTATAGCTACAATGAAATTCTGGGTTAGAACTAGTGTTGATCGCGAATATTCGAATTTCGAATTTTTATCGCGAATATAGGTACTTCTCGAATATTTCGAATATAGTGATATATATTCGTAATTTCGAATATTCGATTTTTTTTTTTATCAGTACACATGATCCCTCCCTGCTTCTAGCTTGTGGGCCAATGAGAATTCTGCAGTATATTTGACTTTAGGAGTAGTGTTGTCTGTGAATTTTCGAATTTTTATGGCGATTTTTTTCATCTTACAACTATTAGACAAAGAAGATTATAGCACTATATTAGCTAAATTGCTCTATATTTGTTTTTTTTTTCGAATATTTGCTATATTGCTATTACTTTGTTTTTTTTGAATATTCGTAATATTCTAAAACAAGAATATATAGCAATATAGTGAATATTCGAAAAAAACTAATTTAGAGCAATTTAGCTAATATAGTGCTATATTCTTCTTTGTCTAATACAGCGGTTCTCAACCTAGGGGTCGCGACCCCTTTGGGGGTCGATCGGCCCTTTCCGGGGGGTCGCCTGAGGCTTCCTATTGGCTCGCCCGCACAACGGCAGCGGCACCTTATCCTCGCACACAGGAAGTGATGTCCTATCACTGCCTGTGCTTGAAGGAGCCTGACGTCTGGACGTGTAAGTCGGGCCGCCTGTCTGCTGAGGTCCGAGTTTTTTCGTTAATGACTCCGCCGCTGAGCACCACTGCCACCAATGATTTAATTGAGCCTGGCTAAGCCTAGCTAATTTTATTTTAATTATTTGGCTGAGCAAGGCTTAATTTATTTGGGGGGACATGAAGCACTGCTGATTTATTTATTTGGGGTACCCTGAGCACTTCTGATTTTATTATTTGGGGGACCCTGAGCACCATTGATTTATTTATTTGGGGGGGGGACCTGAAGCACCGCTGATTTATTTATTTGGGGGACCCTGAGCACTTCTGATTTATTTATTTGATGGACCCTGATGTCACGGATGGTGTACAGGAAACAAGACAATACAATATGAACAATGACTCACTGGATCCACAACTAAGGAACAAAAGGGAGACCCCTGCAAGAGACCTGCCGCTCTCCCTTATTGCTCAGCCTATGCGACCACCCCAAAGGTGGATGGGCGCATATCCACGTACCTCGACTATCTTACACCTGATGACCCTACAATAGTGAGGGGACACGACCACCGGCTCCCTACACAGACACGGAGGGAGTCAGGGTCACCTGGATCCAGAAAACAGAAAATCATAAATACATAAACAGAACTTATCTTGCAGACGACTGGGGACTGTGGACTGAGAACTAGGAACAGCATGCACACACACTCCAGGAAGTTGTATAAGCCGCACACTACTGCATTCTGGGGAGAAACTTAAAGGGCAGCAATTAGTCCAACTGAATGACAGCTGAGATAGACTAACGAGATGAGGAACTTAACCAAAACAACGAAACTCAAGGAGGAGGATCTGGAAAGCTCCTGTCAGAGCTTCTCAACTGTCTGGTTGTGACAGTACCCCTCCCTCTACGAGTGGACTCCGGACACTCAGGGCCCACCTTCTCAGGATGGGACCTATGGAAAGCCCTGATGAGACGAGTGGCCTTAATGTCCGTCACTGGGACCCACATCCTCTCCTCAGGACCATAACCCTCCCAATGAACGAGGTACTGGAGGGAACCGCGGACAAGACGAGAATCCACAATCCTAGAGACCTGAAATTCAAGATTTCCATCAACCATAATCGGAGGAGGAGGCAAAGGCGAGGGTACAATAGGTTGAACATAAGGTTTCAATAAGGACTTATGAAAAACATTATGGATCTTTTAAGTCTGAGGAAGATCAAGACGGTAGGCAACAGGATTGATGACAGACAGGATCTTGTAAGGCCCAATAAACCTAGGACCCAACTTCCAGGAGGGAACCTTCAATTTGATATTCTTGGTAGACAACCACACCAGATCACCAACATTCAGGTCCGGACCAGGCACACGTCTCTTATCTGCCACACGCTTATATCTCTCACTCATGCTCTTTAGATTATCCTGAATCTTTTGCCAAATAGATGACAAAGACGAGGAGAATCTGTCCTCATCAGGTAAAGCAGAAGACCCCTCTCCCGAGAAAGTCCCAAACTGCGGATGAAACCCATATGCACCAAAAAATGGTGACTTATCAGAGGACTCCTGACTACGGTTATTTAAAGCAAACTCAGCAAGGGACAAAAAAGAACACCAATCCTCCTGATTCTCCGCCACAAAACAGCGCAGATATGTCTCCAGATTCTGATTGACGTGCTCTGTCTGGCCATTCGACTGCGGGTGGAAAGCAGAAGAGAATGACAACCGAACCCCCAAGCGAGAACAGAAAGCCTTCCAGAATCTGGAAACAAACTGTGTGCTCCTATCAGAGACTATGTCTGAAGGAATACCATGCAATTTGACAATGTGGTCAATAAATGCCTGCGCCAGCGTCTTAGCTAAAACGGTCCACCACCACCAGAATCACAGTCTTCCCCGAGGAACGAGGCAAGTCCGTTATGAAGTCCATGGACAGATGTGTCCAAGGACGGGAAGGAATGGGTAAGGGAAGGAGAGGACCTGATGGCCGTGAATGAGGGACTTTGGCACGAGCGCAAGTCTCGCAAGCTGCCACAAAACCCTCAACCGACTTACGAAGCGCAGGCCACCAGAATCTCCGAGCGATGAGATCCAGTGTGGCTCTTGCCCCCGGGTGCCCAGTAAGGACCGTATCGTGGTGTTCCTTAAAAATCTTGTGTCTCAAAGCGAGAGGCACAAACAACCTCCCAGGAGGACAAAGATCAGGAGCCTCTGACTGGGCTGCCTGCACCTCTGCCTCCAATTCAGGAAAAAGAGCAGAGACCACCACACCTTCAGCCAAAATGGGACCCGGGTCTTCAAAATTACCACCTCCCGGAAAACAACGTGACAGGGTATCTGCCTTCACATTCTTAACCACAGGGCGGAACGTGACAACAAAATTAAACCTTGAAAAGAACAAAGACCATCTGGCCTGTCTCGGGTTCAGACGCTTGGCTGACTCCAAGTAGGCCAGATTTTTATGGTCAGTAAACACGGTAATAGGGTGTCTGGCTCCCTCTAGCCAATGGCGCCATTCTTCAAAAGCCAACTTGATGGCCAACAATTCCCTATCTCCCACATCATAATTTCTCTCTGCGGAGGAGAGTTTCTTTGAGAAAAAGGCACACGGTTGCCATTTGGCAGGAGAGGAACCCTGAGACAAGACCGCACCCACCCCTACCTCAGAAGCATCAACCTCAACTATGAAGGGTAACGAAATATCAGGTTGTACCAGGATGGGAGCGGAAGCAAAACTCTCCTTGATATTAGAAAAGGCCTTACGCGCCTCTACCGACCAGGAAGAAAAATCTACCCCCTTTCTGGTCATATCAGTGAGTGGTTTAACAACAGAGGAATAATTCAAAATAAATTTCCTGCAATAATTGGCAAAGCCCAAAAAACGCATCAGCGCCTTCTGATTCTCAGGAAGCTCCCACTCAAGCACAGCGCGGACCTTCTCGGGGTCCATGCGAAAACCAGAAGCGGAGAGAAGAAACCCCAGAAATTTAATTTCTGGAACCGCAAACACACATTTTTCCAGTTTCGCGTATAATTTATTCTCCCGCAGAATGAGCAAGACCTGACGTAAATGTTCCTTATGAGTCTTGAAATCAGGAGAAAAAAATCAAAATGTCATCCAAATACACTAATACAAATTTTCCCATTAAATGATAAAAAATGCTGTTCACGAAATGCTGAAAAACGGCTGGGGCATTCATCAAACCAAAAGGCATAACCAAATTCTCAAAATGGCCCTCAGGGGTATTGAAAGCCGTCTTCCATTCGTCTCCTTCTCTGACCCTGACCAGGTTGTATGCCCCTCTTAGGTGTAACGGTCACGTCCACACACACACAGGGGAAAGGGTAGTGACCACTGCGCCCCACCCTCACCCCTGGCCCTGC
Organism: Bufo bufo; assembly: GCF_905171765.1. Classification (NCBI taxonomy): domain Eukaryota; kingdom Metazoa; phylum Chordata; class Amphibia; order Anura; family Bufonidae; genus Bufo; species Bufo bufo. Next base: position 21,481 of record NW_024400325.1, read on the forward strand.
CTACTTGCCTCACGAGTCCTGATGACAGGGGACAACTGGACGGCAATCCCTAACTTAGGATATGTGCAGGGAAGACAGACAAGACAAAATACGGAACATGAACGGACCGGGTCAGAACCAAGAGAGCTACGCAGTACAACGGATTAAGCAAAGAATGGTCAGGAGAAGCCGGGGTCAAATACCAGGAGAGTAGCGAAGTACAAGAGGAGTCCTAAGAGAGTAGTCAGGTGGGACCCGAGGTCACAATACCAGGATGTATGCGCAGTACAGGAGGAGCAGGCAGAGGATCGTCAGGGAACAGGATCAGGTAAATATTCAGTAGTCAAACAAATAGCCAGGAGCCTAGAAATTAACAGGCAACCTGTAGCCAGCAGGCTGCCTGTATTTATAGTGGGGAGTGAGGGTCATGTGACGTGGCCAGCATCACATGACCGACAGACCAACCAGTCGAGCACCGAGTGATTAGCTCGGCGCTCAAGGCAGACTAGGAGCAGGGAGCCACCCAGCTAGTAAAGCCGCCCTGGGAATGAGGTCAAACACAGAACCTCATTCCAAAAGCTAAGCAACAGTTCTGCGGGCAATGGGGGACCGAGTGCACCTTCGGAACCCCGTGACAGTACCCCCCCTTTTACGAGGGGCCACCGGACCCAAGACTTCAGGCGATGGCTTTTCAGGGTGTTCTAAATGAAATTTACGAACCAGTCTAGGAGCATGAACCTCCCTGGCAGGTACCCAAGATTTCTCTTCAGGTCCATACCCCTTCCAGTGAATCAGATACTGCAAGGAGTTACGCACCTTCCTGACATCCACTATTTTAGACACGACATACTCGACAGCATCATTAACAAGAACCGGCGGAGGCGAGGCTTTCGATGGTACTGCCGGTTCAAAATATTTTTTAAGTAGAGATTTATGGAACACATTATGAATGTGGAATGACTCGGGCAGCTCCAACCTAAATGATACCGGGTTAATCACCTCCGTGATCTTATATGGACCAATAAAACGAGGAGCAAATTTTCTAGAAGCTACCTTGAGAGATAGATTCTTGGAGGACAACCATACTTTATCCCCAACCTGAAAGTTCACCCCCCTTGAACGTCTCCTATCGGCCTTGAGTTTTTGAGAACTTTGAGCCTTTTCTAGGTTCGATTGAACCCGGGCCCAAACTGTGCACAGTTCGGAGGAGAGTTTATCAGCTTCAGGGTTAGAGGAGGAGACGGACGACCCAGAATGAAAACGGGGATGAAAACCATGGTTACAAAAGAAAGGGGAGACCCCAGCAGAAGAATTGACACGGTTATTCAGAGCAAATTCAGCCAACGGAAGGAATTTGACCCATAATTGCTGGTCATCAGCAACATACAACCTCAGGAATTGTTCCACAGACTGATTAAGGCGTTCAGTCTGCCCATTACTCTCAGGATGGTAGGCGGAAGAAAAAGACAACGAAATTTTACATCTTTGACAGAAGGCCCTCCAGAATTTGGACACAAACTGCACACCCCTGTCCGAAACAATATTTTCCGGGATGCCATGTAAACGAACAACCTCTCTCACAAAAATAGACGCCAGGGTTTTAGCATTCGGAAGTTTAGACAGGGGAATGAAATGAACCATCTTGCTAAACCTATCGACCACTACCCAAACCACAGTCTTACCCTCCGCCAGCGGTAGGTCAGTTATAAAGTCCATCGAGATATGGGACCAGGGTCTACTGGGAATGGGTAGGGGTCGTAGGATACCATCAGGGCGAGTCCTAGGTGTCTTAGACCTGGCACAAACCTCACAGGCTGACACGTAGGACTTGACATCCCTGGTCAGAGTGGGCCACCAATAAGATCTAGAAACCAGATCCTTAGTGCCCTCAATACCCGGATGTCCACAAAAGGCAGAATCGTGACACTCACCCAACAGCTGGAGACGAACTTGTACGGGAACAAACAACTTATCTGTTGGGGTGGATGCCGGTGCCAGATGTTGTTCAGCCTTAATGCGAGCCGAGATATCCTGGGTTAGAGCCGCTAAGAAGATGTTTGCTGGTAGGATGGATTCAGGAGGCGTCTCAGTGGGTTGAAAAGCATGGAAGCTCCGAGATAATGCGTCTGCCTTCACATTTTTACTTCCCGGCCTGAACGTAATGGAGAAATCAAAACGGGTAAAAAACAGAGCCCATCGGGCTTGTCGGGGATTCAACCTCTTAGCGGACTCGAGAAACATTAGGTTTTTATGGTCAGTGACAACAGTTACTCGATGCCTTGCCCCCTCCAAAAAATGTCTCCACTCCTCAAATGCCCATTTAATGGCCAACAGCTCCCTATTCCCTATGTCGTAGTTTCTCTCCGTGGGAGAGAATTTCCTAGAGAAGATGGCACACGGTCTCAGGTTAGTGAGACTAGCAGGACCTTGTGAAAGGACTGCTCCTGCGCCGTCCTCGGACGCATCCACCTCCACAATAAAGGGTCTCTCCTGATCAGGCTGGATCAGAATGGGAGCGCTACTAAATGCCTTTTTTAATGTTTCAAATGAAGAAATGGCCTTGGTAGACCAATTCTCCAAATCCGCCCCTTTCTTAGTAAGGTCGGTCAATGGCTTAGCAATTACAGAAAAATTCATGATAAATTTACGGTAGTAATTAGCGAAACCCAAAAACCGTTGTAAAGCCTTTAAGGATGAAGGCCTTACCCATTCCTTAATTGCTAAAACCTTACCAGGATCTATCTTAAAGGCGTGAGGAGTCAAAACATGCCCTAGAAACAGTATCTCCTGTACACCAAAGACACATTTCTCTTGCTTAGCGGATAGCTGGTTCTCCCTCAACACCTCTAATACTTGTTTGACATGGGACACATGAGATTCGAAATCAGGAGAGAATATCAAAATGTCGTCAAGATAGACAATAATAAATTTACCTAAGAACTCCCTTAGAATATCGTTCATTAAGTTTTGGAACACAGCTGGGGCATTGCTGAGTCCAAAAGGCATCACCTGATATTCAAAGTGTCCTATCGGAGTATTGAACGCTGTCTTCCATTCGTCTCCCTCCTTGATTCGGATTAGATTGTATGCCCCTTTCAGGTCAACCTTGGAAAACCAGGTTGCCCCCAAAACCTGGTTAAATAAATCCGGAATCAATGGGAGAGAGTATCTATTTTGGACAGTGATTTTATTTAATCTCCGGTAATCAATACAAGGCCTAAGACCACCATCCTTCTTTTTAACAAAGAAAAACCCTGCTCCCATAGGAGAGACTGAAGGTCTAATATGCCCTTTAGCAAGGCTCTCCTTAATATAATCCTCCATAGCCTTGCGTTCGGGCCCTGAAAGATTATAAATTTGACCTTTAGGAAATTCGGCACCCTCAATTAGCTCTATGGCGCAATCATAAGGTCTATGGGGGGGTAGAACCTCTGGAGTAAGGGACGAGAACACATCAGAATATTCCTTAATAACAGAGGGTAATGTATTAGACCTTACTGAAACCCCAGCCTGGACCACGGACAAGCATGAGTCACACTTAGGTCCCCATTTCACCAACTCTCCTTTGGACCAATCAATTGTGGGGTTATGTAAACGGAGCCAAGGCAACCCTAGTACCACCTCAACCGGTAGGTTCTCCAGGACTAGAAGAGAACATCTCTCAGAGTGGCACACACCCACGGACAGAGAAATTTCAGAGGTACATGACCTCACCGTACCACCAATCAGGGGAGTAGCATCAATAGCCATGACATGGATAGGTGTAGGTAAAGCAAACATTGGAATACCCAATTTACAAGCAAACTCAAAGTCAATAAAGCTGGCCGCTGAACCGGAGTCAATAAAGGCCTTACCCGGCCACTTATTAACCCCCAGAGAAATTGTTATGGGTACCAAAAGCTTACCTTTAGAAAAATCAGGGTGTACCTGGTCTTCAGGTTGTCTTGCTTTAGAAGACTTGTCAGAGAGGTCCCTCTTAGGACACTTGTTGATCCAATGGCCAGGATCTCCACAGTAGAAGCACTCTCCGCGTCTGCGACGAAGATTACCCCGGGTCATGCCAACCTGCATGGGTTCCTCGGTGGAGACCTCAGTGTTGTCCCTGGAAAAGGCCTCTGGCTGGACCACCATCTGAGAACTGAACTGTCGTTCTTGTCGTCTCTCTCTAACTCGTCTGTCAAGTCGGACAACTAGGGTCATCATCTCCTCTAAGGTCTCAGGAATTTGGTAATTGACCAATAGATCTTTTAAATTATCAGATAGACCAGACCTAAACTGACTCTTCAGGGCTGGTTCATTCCATCCTGAGGGGACACACCACCGTCTGAATTGGGTGCAATACTCCTCCGCAGGGAGATGGCCCTGAACCAGTGCCCTAAGAGCTGTCTCGGCTACCAGGGCCCTGTCTGGTTCGTCATAGAGGGTACCCAGGGCCTGAAAAAACCCCTCCACAGAAGTTAGACAACTGGCCCCAGGAGGTAACGAAAATGCCCAGTCCTGGGGATCACCCTGTAGTAGATAAATGATAATCCCCACGCGTTGGCTCTCGGGACCGGAGGACACGGGGCGCAAACGGAAGTAGAGTTTGAAATTCTCCTTAAAGGAGAGAAACCTCTTCCGGTCTCCAGAAAAGGGTTCTGGGAGCTTGATCTGGGGTTCAAAATATGGACTGGAGGACAGAGGAGTGGAAGAACCTTGCCCTAACTCACAAGAACGGAGTTTCTCTCCTAGCTCCTGCACCCTCTGTGTCAAGTTAGAGACATGGTCAGTCAGGGTAGTAAGAGGATTCATGATACAGTGGTTATTGGGCCTGTTAATCTGTAACGGTCACGTCCACACACACACAGGGGGAAGGGTAGTGACCACTGCGCTCCACCCTCACCCCTGGCCCTGCCTACTTGCCTCACGAGTCCTGATGACAGGGGACAACTGGACGGCAATCCCTAACTTAGGATATGTGCAGGGAAGACAGACAAGACAAAATACGGAACATGAACGGACCGGGTCAGAACCAAGAGAGCAACGCAGTACAACGGATTAGGCAAAGAATGGTCAGGAGAAGCCGGGGTCAAATACCAGGAGAGTAGCGAAGTACAAGAGGAGTCCTAAGAGAGTAGTCAGGTGGGAGCCGAGGTCACAATACCAGGATGTATGCGCAGTACAGGAGGAGCAGGCAGAGGATCGTCAGGGAATAGGATCAGGTAAATATTCAGTAGTCCAACAAATAGCCAGGAGCCTAGAAATTAACAGGCAACCTGTAGCCAGCAGGCTGCCTGTATTTATAGTGGGGAGTGAGGGTCATGTGACGTGGCCAGCATCACATGACCAACAGACCAACCAGTCGAGCACCGAGTGATCAGCTCGGCGCTCAAGGCAGACTAGGAGCAGGGAGCCACCCAGCTAGTAAAGCCGCCCTGGGAATGAGGTCAAACACAGAACCTCATTCCAAAAGCTAAGCAACAGTTCTGCGGGCAATGGGGGACCGAGTGCACCTTCGGAACCCCGTGACATTAGGTCTAATTTGGAAAAGACTTTAGCCCCAACAACCTGGTTAAACAGGTCCGGGATCAGAGGAAGCGGATAAGGGTCACGAATAGTGATACTGTTCAGCTTCCTGAAATCCAGACAAGGTCTTAAAGAACCATCTTTTTTCCTAACAAAGAAAAAACCAGCGGCAACAGGTGACTTCGAGGGTCGTATGTGTCCTTTTCTCAGACTCTCAGAGATATAAGCACGCATAGCGACCCTCTCAGGTTGGGAAAGATTGTATAAACGAGATTTAGGCAGCTTGGCGCCTGGGATGAGATTAATAGGGCAATCGTACTCCCTGTGCGGGGGCAAATCCTGAACTCCACTCTCAGAGAAGACATCCGAAAATTCAGAGAGGAAAGGTGGTACAGTCTTAGTAGAAACCTCAGAAACAGATGTCATGAGGCAATTCTCTCTGCAAAAGTCACTCCAACCATTTATTTGCCTCGCTTGCCAATCAATGGTGGGGTTATGTTTAGTGAGCCAGGGTAGCCCCAACACTAGAGGAGTAGGCAAACCGCTAAGGACGAAACATGACACATCCTCAACATGAGCATCACTCACAATTAAACGGATATTGTGAACTATGCCCTTTAATGATTTCTGAGAAAGTGGAGCGGAATCAATAGCAAAAACAGGAATATCCTTTCCCAAAGTGCATACCTGGAAACCATGAGTTATTGCAAATTGATTATCAATGAGATTGACAGCTGCTCCACTATCCACAAAAATCTCACAAAAAATGCTTTTGCTCTCTAGAGCCACCCTAGCAGGCAGGACAAAACGGAAACTACAAGCAAACGGAAAACCTTCAATTTCTGCCTCAACCCTGCCAATAGTAACAGACGGAACATTTTTAAAAGATTTTTTCCTTTTTGTTTCTTTATTACTCCCAGAAAACTGCCTGAATCTCCTAGAGGGACAAACATTTGCCAAATGATTTATACCTCCACAACAAAAACAAACCCTCCCATGCGGGCTGAATCTTCTATTGTCAGAGGCAATCAACCCCAGCTGCATGGGCTCCTGCTCAGAAGGGACTGACAGCGACTGAGACCCCTGCGCACAGAAAGAGACCGCTGTACTGTCCCGGGACTGAGTATGACATGAAGGAGAGATCTCTCCTCTCTCTCTAAGACGCCTGTCAATACGAACGGCCTGAGACATAGCAGAATCCAAGGAGGTAGGTCTCTCATGAAAGGCAAATGCATCTTTCAATCTCTCTGAAAGACCATGGCAAAATTGACTTCGGAGTGCAGCATCATTCCAACCAGTATCAGCTGCCCATCTCCGAAATTCTGAGCAGTATATCTCTGCGGATTGTTTACCCTGGCATAACAGACGTAGTCTAGACTCAGCCAGAGCAATACGATCCGGATCATCATATATCTGACCCAGGGCTAAAAAGAATTCATCCACTGAACGGAGGGGCCGTGCCCCCTCCGGCAGCGAAAAGGCCCAGGATTGAGCGTTACCCCTGAGCAGCGATATAATGATCCCCACCCTCCGTTCTTCATCACCAGAGGAATGGGGAAGACGGCGAAAATGGAGTTTGCAAGCCTCTCTAAAACGCAAAAAATACTCACTACCCCCAGAGAACGTATCCGGGAGCGAGATCTTAGTCTCAGAACAAACTCCATGAACGCAAGCTGAACCGGTCACTTGAAACTGAGAAAAAGTCTTACGGAGATCAGCTACCTCCAATGAAAGACCCTGGAACCGCTCAGCCAAAAGTGAAACCGGATCTATGCTTGAGACGGTTTTGGCGGCTTATAATGTCACGGATGGTGTACAGGAAACAAGACAATACAATATGAACAATGACTCACTGGATCCACAACTAAGGAACAAAAGGGAGACCCCTGCAAGAGACCTGCTGCTCTCCCTTATTGCTCAGCCTATGCGACCACCCCAAAGGTGGATGGGCGCATATCCACGTACCTCGACTATCTTACACCTGATGACCCTACAATAGTGAGGGGACACGACCACCGGTTCCCTACACAGACACAGAGGGAGTCAGGGTCACCTGGATCCAGAAAACAGAAAATCATAAATACATAAACAGAACTTATCTTGCAGACGACTGGGGACTGTGGACTGAGAACTAGGAACAGCATGCACACACACTCCAGGAAGTTGTATAAGCCGCACACTACTGCATTCTGGGGAGGAACTTAAAGGGCAGCAATCAGTCCAACTGCATGACAGCTGAGATAGACTAACGAGATGAGGAACTTAACCAAAACAACGAAACTCAAGGAGGAGGATCTGGAAAGCTTCTGTCAGAGCTTCTCAACTGTCTGGTTGTGACACCTGAGCACCATTGATTTATTTATTTGGGGGAAACCTGATGCACCACTGATTTTTTTATTTGGGGGTACCCTGAGCACCGCTGATTTATTTATTTGGGGGAGACCTGAAGCCCCGCTGATTTATTTATTTGGGGGACCCTGAGCACTTCTGATTTATTTATTTGGGGGACCCTGAGCACCATTGATTGATTTATTTGGGGGAAACCTGATGCACCACTGATTTATTTATTTGGGGGTACCCTGAGCACCGCTGATTTATTTATTTGGGGGACCCTGAGCACTTCTGATTTATTTATTTGGGGGGGACTTGAAGCACCACTGATTTATTTATTTGAGGGGTACCCTGAGCACCACTGAATTTTTTTTATTTATTTTTTTTGGGGGGGGGGGGGGGTACTGTGAGCACCACTGAGTTATTTATTTGAGGGGTACTGAGCGCACCACTGATTTATTTTTTAGGGGCTATTTGTTGTTTATTATTTATTTTAAAGTTATTTATTTGGTTTACAAATATTTTGTATTTATGCTAAAGTTCTGTGGTTATGAATGAATACTTGTGTATTTGAATTAACATTTGGTGTATTGGAGTCTGTGCGTGTTTTTGGTGGGTCATCATAACAGTAGCAAAATTAGTTATGACGTAGCAAGGAAAAAAAAACTAATGGTTAAGGGTCACCACAACATGAGGAACTGTATTAAGGGGTCACGGCTTTAGAAAGGTTGAGAACCACTGGTCTAATAGTTGTAATTTTTTTCTCATCTGAAGTTCAGATTGGAAAAAAATTACAACTATAAAAAAAAGATTATAGCACTATATTAGCTAAATTGCTCTAAATTCGTTTTTTTTTCGAATATTCACTATATTGGTATATATTCTTGTTTTAGAATATTACGAATATTCGAAAAAACTAAGTTATAGCAATATAGCAAATATTCGGAAAAAAAAACGAATATAGAGCAATTTAGCTAATATAGTGCTATAATCTTCTTTGTCTAATAGTTGTAAGTTGAAAAAAATCTCAATAAAAATTTGCATTACTAAAATTCGCATGACGAAAATTCGCATATTACACGATCATTACCTTGCCGATTTTTCGAGTAAAAAAAATCTTAGAATATAACGAATATTCAAATTTGCGAATATTCGACGAATATTCTACAAAATATTCGCGAAAAATCACGAATTCGAATATGAAACCTGCCGCTCATCACTAGTTAGAACCTGCTTTTGGATTCCTGGAGCAGGTAAAGCAATTGCAGAGGTGCTAAGTACATTCAATAATAGCACAGAACTCTGATTGGACAAGAGGCACATTCTCATTCTGCCAGCTACAATAAATCATAAAAGGTATGGTATCTCATGATAGGTGTTGAGTTGCAGACGATAAACTTATCTGCACCTGCATTGCAGTGGCCAAAAAGCAAAAACTAGAAAAGGCATTGCTCCGTCGGTGGCAGCTTCTTTCCCCCAAGTTGCGACAGATGGTAAAGAGGGGTACTCTTGGAGTTTATATGGCCATAATGTCAGAAACAGATAAGAAGGCTTTTGTGTTCTGGGCCTGCTAATTATCGCTGTACAGTATTCCATTTTGCACAGAAGCGCCAATTTTTCCTCAAACAAGTCTTATCATAAACTGACACCTTTGTTTGACACACACAAACACGCACCCTTACCTGTTGATTGGCACCCATACCTGTTGATGTGCATGGATCCACACCTGACTGAAGAATGAAGGATCATGGCTGCTGCCAGGAAGAAAAACTGCAAGGGTCCATTGTGATGTCATCATCCATGGATGCTAAAGGGTTCCATTGTGACACGCTCAGTGTTCCATCTATTGAAATTTTCATGCAGGCTGCCATATTGATTTTCTGGAGGCAGCCATTTTGTTTTGCAGTTAAACAGAGCTGTCATTTCAATGGATAAGAAATGCTGGGAAGGGTTAGGATTGTAGCCACAGAAGTCAGCATGGATGTATTCTAGTCTCTAAGCACTATTGTTTATAGCTACAATGAAATTCTGCATTAGAACTTGCTTTTGGATTCCTGGAGCAGGTAGAGCAATTGCAGAGGTGCTAAGTAAATTCCATAATAGCACCGAACTTTGATTGGACAACAAGCGCATTGTCATTCTGCCAGCTACAAAAATCCATGAAAGGTATGGTATCTCATGATAGGTGGTGAGTTGCAGACGATAAACTGATCTGCACCTGCATTGCAGTGGCCAAAAAGCAAAAACCAGAAAAGGCATAGCTCCGTCGGTGGCCGTTTCTTTCCCCCAAGTTGTGACAGAGGGTAAAGAGGGGTACTCTTGGAGTTTATATGGCCATACCGTCAAAAAACAGATAAGAAGGCTTTTGCGTTCTGGGCCTGCTAATAGACGCTGGACAGTATTCTATTTTGCACAGAAGAGCCAATTTTTCCTCAAACAAATCTTTCCATAAACTGACACATTTGTTTGACACAAACAAAAACGCACCCTTACCTGTTGATGTGCATGAATCCACACCTGACTGAAGAATGAAGGATCATGGCTGCTGCCAGGAAAGAAAACAGCAAGGGTCCATTGTGATGTCATCATCCATGGATGCTGAAGGATTCCATTGTGACATGCTCACTGTTCCATCTATTGAAATTTTCATGGAGGCTGCCATATTGATTTTCTTTAGGCAGCCATTTTGTTTTGCAGTTAAACAGAGCTGTCATTTCAATGGATATGAAATGCTGGGAAGGGTTAGGATTGTAGCCACAGAAGTCAGCATGGATGTATTCTAGTCTCTGAGCACTATTGTTTATAGCTACAATGAAATTCTGCATTAGAACCTGCTTTTGGATTCCTGGAGCAGGTAGAGCAATTGCAGAGGTGCTAAGTACATTCCATAATAGCACAGAACTTTGATTGGACAACAGGCGCATCCTCATTCTGGCAGGTACAAAAATCCATAAAAGGTATGGTATCTCATGATAGGTGGTGAGTAGATTTGAGCGACCACCTGAATGTTCGGGTTCGAGAAGTTCGTCCGAACTTCCCGGAAATGTCTGGGTTCGGGATCCGAACCCGACCTGAACTTTGTCCCGAACCCGAACCCCATTGAAGTCAATGGGGACCCGAACTTTTCGGCACTAAAAAGGCTGTAAAACAGCCCAGGAAAGGGCTAGAGGGCTGAAATAGGCAGCAAAATGTAGTTAAATCCCCTGCAAACAAATGTGGATAGGGAAATGAATAAAAATAAAAATAAAATAAATAAAAATTATCCAATATCAATTGGAGAGAGGTCCCATAGCAGAGAATCTGGCTTCATGTCAGCAGAGAATCAGTATTCATGTCATAGCAGAGAATCAGGCTTCACGTCACCCAAAACTGGAACAGTCCATTGTCAGATATTTATGCCCCGGCACCCAGGCAGAGGAGAGAGGTCCCATAACAGAGATTCAGGCTTCATGTCAGCAGAGAATCAGTCTTCATGTCATAGCAGAGAATCATGCTTCACGTCACCCAACACTGGAACAGTCCATTGTCATATATTTAGGCGCCGGCACCCAGGCAGAGGAGAGAGGTCCCATAACAGATATTCAGGCTTCATGTCAGCAGAGAATCAGTCTTCATGTCAAAGCAGAGAATCATGCTTCACGTCACCCAACACTGGAACAGTCCATTGTCATATATTTAGGCCCCGGCACCCAGGCAGAGGAGAGAGGTCCCATAACAGAGATTCAGGCTTCATGTCAGCAGAGAATCAGTCTTCATGTCATAGCAGAGAATCAGGCTACATGTCAGCCAAAACTGGAACAGTCTATTGTCAGATATTTAGGCCCCGGCACCCAGACAGAGGAGAGAGGTCCCATAGCAGAGATTCAGGAATCATGTCATAGCAGAGAATCATGTTTCACGTCACCCAACACTGGAACAGGCCACTGTCAGATATTTTTAGGCCCCGGCACCCAGACAGAGGAGAGGTTCATTCAACTTTGGGTTGTCCCGCAATATAATGGTAAAATGAAAATAAAAATAGGATTAAATGAGGAAGTGCCCTGGAGTACAATAATATATGGTTAAGGGGAGGTAGTTAATGTCTAATCTGCACAAGGGATGGACAGGTCCTGTGGGATCCATGCCTGGTTCATTTTTATGAACGTCAGCTTGTCCACATTGGCTGTAGACAGGCGGCTGCGTTTGTCTGTAATGACGCCCTCTGCCGTGCTGAATACACGTTCAGACAAAACGCTGGCCGCCGGGCAGGCCAGAACCTCCAAGGCATAAAAGGCTAGCTCTAGCCACGTCGACAATTTGGAGACCCAGAAGTTGAATGGGGGCGAACCATCAGTCAGTACGTCGAGGGGTGTGCACACGTACTGTTCCACCATGTTAGTGAAATGTTGCCTCCTGCTAACACGTTCCGTATCAGGTGGTGGTGCAGTTAGCTGTGGCGTGTTGACAAAACTTTTCCACATCTCTGCCATGCTAACCCCGCCCTCAGAGGAGCTGGCCGTGACACAGCTTCGTTGGCGACCTCTTGCTCCTCCTCTGCCTTCGCCTTGGGATTCCACTTGTTCCCCTGTGACGTTTGGGAATGCTCTCAGTAGCACGTCTACCAATGTGCGTTTGTACTCGCGCATCTTCCTATCACGCTCCAGTGCAGGAAGTAAGGTGGGCACATTGTCTTTGTACCGGGGATCCCGCAGGATGGCAACCCAGTAGTCCGCACACGTTAAAATGTGGGCATCTCTGCTGTTGTTTTGCGCAGGCACTGCAGCATGTAGTCGCTCATGTGTGCCAGGCTGCCCAGAGGTAAGGACAAGCTGTCTTCTGTGTGAGGCGTATCGTCATCGTCCTATGTTTCCCCCCAGCCACGCACCAGTGATGGGCCCGAGCTGCGTTGGGTGCCACCCCGCTGTGAACATGCTTCATCCTCATCCTCCTCCACCTCCTCCTCCTCCTCGTCCTCCAGTAGTGGGCCCTGCCTCGCCACATTTGTACCTGGCCTCTGCTGTTGCAAAAAACCTCCCTCTGAGTCACTTCGAAGAGACTGGCCTGAAAGTGCTAAAAATGACCCCTCTTCCTCATCCTCCTCCTGGGCCACCTCCTCTTCCATCATCGCCCTAAGTGTTTTCTCAAGGAGACATAGAAGTGGTATTGTAACGCTGATAACGGCGTCATCGCCACTGGCCATGTTGGTGGAGTACTCGAAACAGTGCAACAGGGCACACAGGTCTCGCATGGAGGCCCAGTCATTGGTGGGGAAATGGTGCTGTTCCGCAGTGCGACTGACCCGTGCGTGCTGCAGCTGAAACTCCACTATGGCCTGCTGCTGCTCGCACAGTCTGTCCAGCATGTGCAAGGTGGAGTTCCACCTGGTGGGCACGTCGCATATGAGGCGGTGAGCGGGAAGGCCGAAGTTACGCTGTAGCGCAGACAGGCGAGCAGCGGTAGGATGAGAACGCCGGAAGCGCACACAGACGGCCCGCACTTTATGCAGCAGCTCTGACATGTCGGGGTAGTTGTGAATGAACTTCTGCACCACCAAATTCAGCACATGCGCCAGACAAGGGATGTGCGTCAAACCGGCTAGTCCCAGAGCTGCAACGAGATTTCGCCCATTATCGCACACCACCAGGCCGGGCTTGAGGCTCACCGGCAGCAACCACTCGTCGGTCTGTTGTTCTATACCCCGCCACAACTCCTGTGCGGTGTGGGGCCTGTCCCCCAAACATATGAGTTTCAGAACGGCCTGCTGACGTTTACCCCGGGCTGTGCTGAAGTTGGTGGTGAAGGTGTGTGGCTGACTGGAAGAGCAGGTGGGAGAAGAGGAGGAGGAAGCCGAGTAGGAGGAGGAGGCAACAGGAGGCAAAGAATGTTGCCCTGCGATCCTTGGCGGCGGAAGGACGTGCGCCAAACAGCTCTTCGCCTGGGGCCCAGCCACCACTACATTTACCCAGTGTGCAGTTAGGGAGATATAGCGTCCCTGGCCGTTCTTACTGGTCCACGTATCTGTGGTTAGGTGGACCTTGCCACAGATGGCGTTGCGCAGTGCACACTTGATTTTATCGGATACTTGGTTGTGCAGGGAAGGCACGGCTCTCTTGGAGAAGTAGTGGCTGCTGGGAACAACATACTGTGGGACAGCAAGCGACATGAGCTGTTTGAAGCTGTCTGTGTCCACCAGCCTGAATGACAGCATTTCATAGGCCAGTAGTTTAGAAATGCTGGCATTCAGGGCCAGGGATTGAGGGTGGCTAGGTGGGAATTTACGCTTTCTCTCAAATGTTTGTGAGATGGAGAGCTGAACGCTGCCGTGTGACATGGTTGAGATGCTTGGTGACGGAGGTGGTGGTGGTGTTGGTGGTACATCCTCTGTTTGCTGGGCGGCAGGTGCCAATGTTCCTCCAGAGGCGAAGGAAGAGGCCGAGGCGGCAGCAGCAGAAGAGGTAGCAGGGGGAGCCTGAGTGAGTTCCTTGTTTTTAAGGTGTTTACTCCACTGCAGTTCATGCTTTGCATGCAGGTGCCTGGTCATGCAGGTTGTGCTAAGGTTCAGAACGTTAATGCCTCGCACAGAGTGCAAACCACTCGGGTCTTGTCATCAGCACATTGTTTGAAGAAATGCCACGCCAGGGAACTCCTTGAAGCTGCCTTTGGGGTGCTGGGTCCCAGATGGCAGTGGCCAGTAGCAGACGGACTCTCTTGGCGGCGGGTGTTGTGCTTTTGCTTACTGCTCCCTCTTTTGCTACGCTGTTGGCTCGGTCTCACCACTGCCTCTTCCTCCGAATTCTGAAAGTCAGTGGCACGACCTTCATTCCATGTGGGGTCTAGGACCTCATCGTCCCCTGCATCGTCTTCCACCCAGTCTTCCTCCCTGACCTCCTGTTCAGTCTGCACACTGCAGAAAGACGCAGCAGTTGGCACCTGTGTTTCGTTATCATCAGAGACGTGCTGAGGTGGAATTCCCATGTCCTCATCATTAGGAAACATAAGTGGTTGTGCGTTAGTGCATTCTATCTCTTCCACCCCTGGGGAAGGGCTAGGTGGATGCCCTTGGGAAACCCTGCCAGCAGAGTCTTCAAACAGCATAAGAGACTGCTGCATAACTTGAGGCTCAGACAGTTTCCCTGATATGCATGGAGGTGATGTGACAGACTGATGGGCTTGGTTTTCATGCGCTATCTGTGCGCTTTCTGCAGAAGACTGGGTGGGAGATAATGTGAACGTGCTGGATCCACTGTCGGCCACCTAATTGACTAATGCCTGTACCTGCTCAGGCCTTACCATCCTTAGAATGGCATTAGGCCCCACCAAATATCGCTGTAAATTCTGTTGGCTACTGGGACCTGAGGTAGTTGGTTCACTAGGACGTGTGGCTGTGGCAGAACGGCCACGTCCTCTCTAAGCACCAGAGGGTCTACTAACACCACCACGACCATGTCCGCGTCCCTTACTAGATGTTTTCCTCATTGTTACCGTTCACCACAATAAGAAAAAAATTATTTGGCCCAATGTA
>NW_024400326.1:0-36628 GCF_905171765.1 Bufo bufo
CCCCAATACTGTACCCGCTATGCCCCCAATACTATACTGCAGAAACAGTCCCCCTGGAAATACTATCACTACACAGATAGTGCCCCCAATACTGTGCCCGCTGTGCCCCCAATACTATACTGCAGACACAGTACCCCTTGGAATACTGCTACCACACAGATAGTGCCCCCAATACTGTACCTGCTATGCCCCCAATACTATACTGCAGAAACAGTCCCCCTGTAAATACTACCACCACACAGATAGTTACCCCAATACTGTACCCGCTATGCCCCTAATACTATACTGCATAAACAGTACCCCTAGGAATACTGCTACCACACAGATAGTGCCCCCAATACTGTACCCGCTATGCTTCCAATACTATACTGCAGAAACAGTCCCCCTGGAAATACTACTACCACACAGATAGTGTTCCCAATACTGTGCCCGCTATGCCCAAAAATACTATACTGCAGAAACAGTACCCCTGGGAATACTACTACCACACAGATAGTGCCCCAATACTGTACCCCCTATGCCCCCAATACTATACTGCAGAAACAGTACCCCTGGGAATACTGCTACCACACAGATAGTGCCCCAATACTGTGCCCGCTGTGCCCCCAATACTATACTGCAGAAACAGTACCCCCTGAAAATACTACCACCACACAGATAGTGCCCCCAATACTGTACCCGCTATGCCCCCAATACTATACTGCAGAAACAGTACCGCTGGGAATACTGCTACCACACAGATAGTGCCCACAATACTGTACCCGCTATGCCCCCAATACTATACTGCAGAAACAGTCCCCCTGGAAATACTACCACCACCACACAGATAGTGCCCCAATACTGTGCCCGCTGTGCCCCCAATACTATACTGCAGAAACAGTCCCCCTGGAAATACTACTACCACACAGATAGTGCCCCCAATACTGTACCCGCTATGCCCCCAATACTATACTGCAGAAACAGTACTCCTAGGAATACTGCTACCACACAGATAGTGCCCACAATACTGTGCCCGCTGTGCCCCCAATACTATACTGCAGAAACAGTACCCCTGGAAATACTACTACCACACAGATAGTGCCCCCAATACTGTACCCGCTATGCCCCCAATACTATACTGCAGAAACAGTACCCCTGGGAATACTGCTACCACACAGATAGTGCCCCAATACTGTGCCCGCTGTGCCCCCAATACTATACTGCAGAAACAGTCCCCCTGGAAATACTACTATCACACAGATAGTGCCCCCAATACTGTACCCGCTATGCCCCCAATACTTTACTGCAGAAACAGTACCCCTGGGAATACTGCTACCACACAGATAGTGCCCCCAATACTGTACCCGCTATGCCCCCAATACTATTTTGCAGAAACAGTCCCCCTAAAAATACTACTACCACACAGATAATGCCCCCAATACTATACTGCAGAAACAGTCCTCCTGGAAATACTACCACCACACAAATAGTTCCCCCAATACTGTACCCGCTATGCCCCCAATACTATGCTGCAGAAACAGTACCCCTGGGAATACTGCTACCATACAGATAGTGCCCCCAATACTGTACCCGCTATGCTTCCAATACTATACTGCAGAAACAGTCCCCCTGGAAATACTACCACCATACAGATAGTGCCCCCAATACTGTGCCTGCTGTACCCCCAATACTATACTGCAGAAACAGTCCCCCTGGAAATACTACCACCACACAGATAGTGCCCCCAATACTGTACCCGCTATGCCCCCAATACTATACTGCAGAATCTGTCCCCCTGGAAATACTACTACCACACTGATAGTGCCCCCAATACTGTGCCCGCTGTGCCCCCAATATTATACTGCAGAAACAGTCCCCCTGGGAATACTACTACCACACAGATAGTGCCCCCGATTACTGTGCCCACTGTACCCGCAATACTATACTGCAGAAACAGTCCCCATGGGAATTCTACTACCACACAGATAGTGCCCCCAATACTGTGCCCGCTATGCCCCCAATACTATACTGCAGAAACAGTCCCTCTGGAAATACTACTACCACACAGATAGTGCCCCCAATACTGTGCCCGCTGTGCCCCCAATACTATACTGCAGAAACAGTCCCCCTGGAAATACTACCACCACACAGATAGTGCCCCCAATACTGTACCCGCTTAGCCCCCAATACTATACTGCAGAAACAGTCCCCCTGGAAATACTACCACCACACAGATAGTGCCCCCAATACTGTACCCGCTATGCCCTCAATACTATACTGCAGAAACTATCCCCCTGGAAATACTACTACCACACAGATAGTGCCCCCAATACTGTGCCCGCTATGCCCCCAATACTATACTGCAGAAACAGTACCCCCTGGAAATACTACTACCACACAGATAGTGCCCCAATACTGTGCTTGCTGTGCCCCCAATACTATACTGCAGAAACAGTCCCCCTGGAAATACTACCACCACACAGATAGTGCCCCCAATACTGTACCCGCTATGCCCCCAATACTATACTGCAGAAACAGTACCGCTGGGAATACTGCTACCACACAGATAGTGCCCACAATACTGTACCCGCTATGCCCCCAATACTATACTGCAGAAACAGTCCCCCTGGAAATACTACCACCACACAGATAGTGCCCAAATACTGTGCCCGCTGTGCCCCCAATACTATACTGCAGAAACAGTACCCCTGGGAATACTGCTACCACACAGATAGTGCCCACAATACTGTGCCCGCTATGCCCCCAATACTATACTGCAGAAACAGTCCCCCTGGAAATACTGCTACCACACAGATAGTGCCCCCAATACTGTACCCGCTATGCCCCCAATACTATACTGCAGAAACAGTACCCCTGGGAATACTGCTACCACACAGATAGTGCCCCAATACTGTGCCCGCTGTGCCCCCAATACTATACTGCAGAAACAGTCCCCCTGGAAATACTACTATCACACAGATAGTGCCCACAATACTGTACCCGCTATGCCCCCAATACTTTACTGCAGAAACAGTCCCCCTGGGAATACTACTACCACACAGATAGTGCCCCAATACTGTACCCGCTATGCCCCCAATACTATACTGCAGAAACAGTGCCCCTGGGAATACTGCTACCACACAGGTAGTGCCCCAATACTGTGCCCGCTATGCCCCCAATACTATACTGCAAAAACAGCACCCCCTGGAAATACTACTACCATTAAGATAGTGCCCCAATACTGTGCCCGCTGTGCCCCCAATACTATACTGCAGAAACAGTACCCCTGGGAATACTACTACCACACAGATAGTGCCCCCAATACTGTACCCGCTATGCCCCCAATACTATACTGCAGAAACAGTACCCCTGGGAATACTACTACTACACATATAGTGCCCCCAATACTGTACCCACTATGCCCCCAATACTATACTGCAGAAACAGTCCCCCTGGAAATACTACCACCACACAGATAGTTCCCCCAATACTGTACCCACTATGCCCCCAATACTATACTGCAAAAACAGTCTTCTGGGAATACTACTACCACACAGATAGTGCCCCCAATACTGTGCCCGCTGTACCCCCAATACTATACTGCAGAAACAGTCCCCCTGGAAATACTACCTTCACACAGATAGTGCCCCCAATACTGTACCCGCTATGCCCCCAATACTATACTGCAGAAACAGTACCCCTGGGAAAACTGCTACCACACAGATAGTGCCCACAATACTGTGCCCGCGGTGCCCCCAATACTATACTGCAGAAACAGTACCCCTGGGAAAACTGCTACCACACAGATAGTGCCTACAATACTGTGCCCGCTGTTCCCCCAATACTATACTGCAGAAACAGTACCCCTGGGAATACTGCTACCACACAGATAGTGCCCACAATACTGTGCCCGCTGTACCCCCAATACTATACTGCAGAAACAGTCCCCTGCAAATACTACTACCACACAGATAGTGCCCCCAATACTGTACCCGCTATGCCCCCAATACTATACTGCAGAAACAGTCCCCTGGAAATACTACTACCACACAGATAGTGCCCCCAATACTGTACCCGCTATGCCCCCAATACTATACTGCAGAATCAGTCCCCCTGGAAATACTACCACCACACAGATAGTGCCCCCAATACTGTGCCCGCTGTACCCCCAATACTATACTGCAGAAACAGTCCTCCTGGAAATACTACCACCACACAGATAGTGCCCCCAATACTGTACCCGCTATGCCCCCAATAGTATACTGCAGAAACTGTCCCCCTGGAAATACTACTACCACACAGATAGTGCCCCCAATACTGTGCCCGCTGTGCCCCCAATATTATACTGCAGAAACAGTCCCCCTGGGAATACTACTACAACACAGATAGTGCCCCCGATTACTGTGCCCGCTGTACCCCCAATACTATACTGCAGAAACAGTCCTCCTGGGAATACTACTACCACACAGATAGTGCCCTAATACTGTGCCTGCTGTGCCCCCAATATTATACTGCAGAAACAGTCCCCCTGGGAATACTACTACAACACAGATAGTGCCCCCGATTACTGTGCCCGCTGTACCCCCAATACTATACTGCAGAAACAGTCCCCCTGGGAATACTACTACCACACAGATAGTGCCCCCAATACTGTGCCCGTTATGCCTCCAATACTATACTGCAGAAACAGTACCCCTTGGAAATACTACTACCACACAGATAGTGCCCCAATACTGTGCCCGCTGTGCCCCCAATACTATACTGCAGAAACAGTCCCCCTGGAAATACTACCACCACACAGATAGTGCCCCCAATACTGTACCCACTATGCCCCCAATACTATACTGCAGAAACAGTACCCCTGGGAATACTGCTACCACACAGATAGTGCCCACAATACTGTACCCGCTATGCCCCCAATACTATACTGCAGAAACAGTCCCCCTGGAAATACTACCACTACACAGATAGTGCCCCCAATACTGTGCCCGCTGTGTCCCCAATACTATACTGCAGAAACAGTACCCCTGGGAATACTGCTACCCCACAGATAGTGCCCACAATACTGTGCCCGCTGTGCCCCCAATACTATACTGCAGAAACAGTCCCCCTGGAAATACTACTACCACACAGATAGTGCCCCCAATACTGTACCCCCTATGCCCCCAATACTATACTGCAGAAACAGTACCCCTGGGAATACTACTACCACACAAATAGTGCCCCCGATTACTGTGCCCGCTGTACCCCCAATACTATACTGCAGAAACAGTCCCCTTGGGAATACTACTACCACACAGATAGTGCCCCAATACTGTGCCCGCTGTGTCCCCAATACTATACAGCAGAAACAGTATCCCTGGGAATACTACTACCACACAGATAGTGCCCCCAATTTTGTGCCCGCTATGTCCCCAATAATATTCTGCAGAAACAGTCCCTCTGGAAATACTACTACCACACAGATAGTGCCACCAATACTTTGCCCGCTGTGCCCCCAATACTATACTGCAGAAACAGTCCCCCTGGAAATACTACCACCACACAGATAGTGCCCATAATACTGTACCCGCAATGCCCCCAATACTATACTGCAGAAACAGTCCCCCTGGAAATACTACCACCACACAGATAGTGCCCCCAATACTGTGTCCGCTGTGCCCCCAATACCATACTGCAGAAACAGTCCCCCTGGGAATTCTACTACCACACAGATAGTGCCCCCAATACTGTGCCCGCTATGCCCCCAATACTATACTGCAGAAACAGTCCCCCTGGAAATACTACTACCACACAGATAGTGCCCCCAATACTGTACCCGCTATGCCCCCTATACTATACTGCAGAAACAGAACCCCCTGGAAATACTACTACCACACAGATAGTGCCCCCAATACTGTACCTGCTATGCCCCCAATACTATACTGCAGAAACAGTACCCCTGGGAATACTACTACCACACAGATAGTGCCCCCAATACTGTGCCCGCTGTGCCCCCAATACTATACTGCAGAAACAGTCCCCCTGGAAATACTACCATCAGACAGAT
This sequence comes from Bufo bufo, assembly GCF_905171765.1. Taxonomy (NCBI): domain Eukaryota; kingdom Metazoa; phylum Chordata; class Amphibia; order Anura; family Bufonidae; genus Bufo; species Bufo bufo. The sequence continues at coordinate 6,029 of NW_024400326.1, forward strand.
AGTGCCCCCAATACTGTGCCCGCTATGCCCCCAATACTATACTGCAGAAACAGTACCCCTGGGAATACTACTACCACACAGATAGTGCCCCAATACTGTGCCCGCTATGCCCCCAATACTATACTGCAGAAACAGTACCCCCTGGAAATACTACTACCACACAGATAGTGCCCCAATACTGTGCCCGCTATGCCCCCAATACTATACTGCAGAAACAGTACCCCTGGGAATACTACTACCACACAGATAGTGCCCCCAATACTGTACCCGCTATGCCCCCAATACTATACTGCAGAAACAGTACCCCTGGGAATACTACTACCACACAGATAGTGCCCCCAATACTGTACCCTCTATGCCCCCAATACTATACTGCAGAAACAGTACCCCTGGGAATACTACTACCACACAGATAGTGCCCCCAGTACTGTACCCGCTATGCCCCCAATACTATACTGCAGAAACAGTCCCCCTGGAAATACTATCACTACACAGATAGTGCCCCCAATACTGTGCCCGCTGTGCCCCCAATGCTATACTGCAGAAACAGTACCCCTGGGAATACTGCTACCACACAGATAGTGCCCCCAATACTGTACCTGCTATGCCCCCAATACTATACTGCAGAAACAGTCCCCCTGGAAATACTACTACCACACAGATCGTGCCCCCAATACTATACTGCAGAAACAGTCCCCCTGGAAATACTACCACCACACAGATAGTGCCCCCAATACTGTACCCGCTATGCCCCCAATACTTCACAGCAGAAAAAGTACCCCTGGGAATACTGCTACCACACAGATAGTGCCCCAATACTGTACCCGCTATGCCCCCAATAATATACTGCATAAACAGTACCCCTGGGAATACTGCTACCACACAGATAGTGCCCCAATACTGTGCCCACTATGCCCCCAATACTATACTGCAGAAACAGTACCCCCTGGAAATACTACTACCATACAGATAGTGCCCCAATACTGTGCCCGCTGTGCCCCCAATACTATACTGCAGAAACAGTCCCCCTGGAAATACTTCTACCACACAGATAGTGCCCCAATACTGTGCCCGCTATGCCCCCAATACTATACTGCAGAAACAGTACCCCTGGGAATACTACTACCACACAGATAGTGCCCCCAATACTGTACCCGCTATGCCCCCAATACTATAATGCAGAAACAGTACCCCTGGGAATACTACTACCACACAGATAGTGCCCCCAATACTGTACCCTCTATGCCCCCAATACTATACTGCAGAAACAGTACCCCTGGGAATACTACTACCACACAGATAGTGCCCCCAATACTGTACCCGCTATGCCCCCAATACTATACTGCATAAACAGTCCCCCTGGAAATACTATCACTACACAGATAGTGCCCCCAATACTGTGCCCGCTGTGCCCCCAATACTATACTGCAGAAACAGTCCCCCTGGAAATACTACTACCACACAGATAGTGCCCCCAATACTATACTGCTGAAACAGTCCCCCTGGAAATACTACCACCACACAGATAGTGCCCCCAATACTGTACCCGCTATGCCCCCAATACTTCACTGCAGAAAAAGTACCCCTGGGAATACTGCTACCACACAGATAGTGCCCCAATACTGTACCCGCTATGCCCCCAATAATATACTGCATAAACAGTACCCCTGGGAATACTGCTACCACACAGATAGTGCCCCAATACTGTGCCCGCTATGCCCCCAATACTATACTGCAGAAACAGTACCCCCTGGAAATACTACTACCATACAGATAGTGCCCCAATACTGTGCCCGCTGTGCCCCCAATACTATACTGCAGAAACAGTCCCCCTGGAAATACTACTACCACACAGATAGTGCCCCAATACTGTGCCCGCTATGCCCCCAATACTATACTGCAGAAACAGTACCCCTGGGAATACTACTACCACACAGATAGTGCCCCCAATACTGTACCCGCTATGCCCCCAATACTATACTGCAGAAACAGTACCCCTGGGAATACTACTACCACACAGATAGTGCCCCCAATACTGTACCATTTATGCCCCCAATACTATACTGCAGAAACAGTACCCCTGGGAATACTACTACCACACAGATAGTGCCCCCAATACTGTACCCGCTATGCCCCCAATACTATACTGCAGAAACAGTCCCCCTGGAAATACTATCACTACACAGATAGTGCCCCCAATACTGTGCCCGCTGTGCCCCCAATACTATACTGCAGAAACAGTACCCCTGGGAATACTGCTACCACACAGATAGTGCCCCCAATACTGTACCTGCTATGCCCCCAATACTATACTGCAGAAACAGTCCCCCTGGAAATACTACTACCACACAGATAGTGCCCCCAATACTATACTGCAGAAACAGTCCCCCTGGAAATACTACCACCACACAGATAGTGCCCCCAATACTGTACCCGCTATGCCCCCAATACTTCACTGCAGAAAAAGTACCCCTGGGAATACTGCTACCACACAGATAGTGCCCCAATACTGTACCCGCTATGCCCCCAATAATATACTGCATAAACAGTACCCCTGGGAATACTGCTACCACACAGATAGTGCCCCAATACTGTCCCCTGCATGCCCCAAATACTATACTGCAGAAACAGTACCCCCTGGAAATACTACTACCATACAGATAGTGCCCCAATACTGTGCCCGCTGTGCCCCCAATACTATACTGCAGAAACAGTCCCCCTGGAAATACTACTACCACACAGATAGTGCCCCAATACTGTGCCCGCTATGCCCCCAATACTATACTGCAGAAAAAGTACCCCTGGGAATACTGCTACCACACAGATAGTTCCCCCAATACTGTACCCGCTATGCTTCCAATACTATACTGCAGAAACAGTCCCCCTGGAAATACTACTACCACACAGATAGTGTTCCCAATACTGTACCCGCTATGCCCAAAAATACTATACTGCAGAAACAGTACCCCTATGAATACTACTACCACACAGATAGTGCCCCAATACTGTACCACCTATGTCCCCAATACTATACTGCACACAGATAGTGCCCCAATACTGTGCTTGCTGTGCCCCCAATACTATACTGCAGAAACAGTCCCCCTGGAAATACTACCACCACACAGATAGTGCCCCCGATTACTGTGCCCACTGTACCCGCAATGCTATACTGCAGAAACAGTCCCCCTGGGAATACTACTACCACACAGATAGTGCCCCAATACTGTGCCCGCTGTGCCCCCAATACTATACTGCAGAAACAGTCACCCTGGAAATACTACTACTACACAGATAGTACCCCAATACTGTGAATCTGCAAAAAAAGAGGGTTAGTCAGCACCTCCCAGTGCGCAGGTGCACGCCGCCATGGCAAAGACCTAGAGGAAAAAAAGGAGACAATGCGGCAGCACTCTGCAAATCAGACAAAGTACAACAATGCTTACAAAAATTATGGTGCTAATACTACGCTTAAAAAGCGAGATGCTTGGTCAATGCATTTTGTACAAAACCATCTAAGCCCGTATGCCAAACGTCAAGGCGATCTCTGTTACACGGGTCCTAACACTAAATACTACCTGTTATGCGCCATAATGACCGCCATAAAATTCAGGGAGTGTTGGACCCACATGCATGCTGGATCCACTCTGCCTTTTTCCGTTTTTTGTGCCAAAATGGCCTCCATTACAAGGGATGCAGGTACCAACATCAGAGTGGATCCAGCATGCATGTGGGTCCAACACTCCCTGAATTTTATGGCAGTCATTATGGCGCATAACAGGTAGTATTTAGTGTTAGGACCCGTGTAACAGAGATCGCCTTGACGTTTGGCATACGGGCTTAGATGGTTTTGTACAAAATGCATTGACCAAGCATCTCGCTTTTTAAGCGTAGTATTAGCACCATAATTTTTGTAAGCATTGTTGTACTTTGTCTGATTTGCAGAGTGCTGCCGCATTGTCTCCTTTTTTTCCTCTAGGTCTTTGCCATGGTGGCGTGCACCTGCGCACTGGGAGGTGCTGACTAACCCTCTTTTTTTGCAGATTTACAATGCTGGAGATGTGGCACTCCAGCGAGTCGTGCACTCCTGATTAGCCTGTCTGCCCCATAGGCTGATTTTAATTATTCTCAGTATAAAGCTGTGGCCTGCTCTCACTACATTCATTGGAAGCTGTTTAGCACCAGGAAGGGTATAGAGTGGGCTCAGCATGCATGTTGGTACCTGCATCCCTTGTAATGGAGGCCATTTTGGCACAAAAAACGGAAAAAGGCAGAGTGGATCCAGCATGCATGTGGGTCCAACACTCCCTGAATTTTATGGCGGTCATTATGGCACATAACAGGTAGTATTTAGTGTTAGGACCCGTGTAACAGAGATCGCCTTGACGTTTGGCATACGGGCTTAGATGGTTTTGTACAAAATGCATTGACCAAGCATCTCGCTTTTTAAGCGTAGTATTAGCACCATAATTTTTGTAAGCATTGTTGTACTTTGTCTGATTTGCAGAGTGCTGCCGCATTGTCTCCTTTTTTTACCCCAATACTGTGCCCGCTGTGCCCCCAATACTATACTGCAGAAACAGTCCCCCTGGGAATACTACTACCACACAGATAGTGCCCCCAATACTGTGCCCGCTGTGCCCCCAATACTATACTGCAGAAACAGTCCCCCTGGGAATACTACTACCACACAGATAGTGCCCCCAATACTGTACCCGCTATGCCCCCAATACTATACTGCAGAAACAGTCCCCCTGGAAATACTACCACCACACAGATAGTGCCCCCAATACTGTACCCGCTATGCCCCCAATACTATACTGCAGAAACAGTCCCCCTGGGAATACTACTACCACACAGATAGTGCCCCCAATACTGTGCCCGCTATGCCCCCAATACTATACTGCAGAAACAGTCCCCCTGGAAATACTACCACCACACAGATAGTGCCCCCAATACTGTACCCGCTTAGCCCCCAATACTATACTGCAGAAACAGTCCCCCTGGAAATACTACCACCACACAGATAGTGCCCCCAATACTGTACCGCTTAGCCCCCAATACTATACTGCAGAAACAGTCCCCCTGGAAATACTACCACCACACAGATAGTGCCCCCAATACTGTACCCGCTATGCCCCCAATACTATACTGCAGAAACTGTCCCCCTAGAAATACTACTACAACACAGATAGTGCCCCCAATACTGTGCCCGCTATGCCCCCAATACTATACTGCAGAAACAGTACCCCCTGGAAATACTACTACCACACAGATAGTGCCCCAATACTGTGCTTGCTGTGCCCCCAATACTATACTGCAGAAACAGTCCCCCTGGAAATACTACCACCACACAGATAGTGCCCCCAATACTGTACCCGCTATGCCCCCAATACTATACTGCAGAAACAGTACCCCTGGGAATACTACTACCACACAGATAGTGCCCCAATACTGTGCTTGCTATGCCCCCAATACTATACTGCAGAAACAGTACCCCCTGGAAATACTACTACCACACAGATAGTGCCCCAATACTGTGCTTGCTGTGCCCCCAATACTATACTGCAGAAACAGTCCCCCTGGAAATACTACCACCACACAGATAGTGCCCCCAATACTGTACCCGCTATGCCCCCAATACTATACTGCAGAAACAGTACCCCTGGGAATACTACTACCACACAGATAGTGCCCCCTTAAACAATTTTTGGCACACAGTGCTCTAAAAAATATCTGTGCCCAGACACTAATAGTATAAAGATAAATTCCCCCAAAAATAATTGTGCTAAGCTGATACTATGCCAGGGTGCCCCCAAAGTGACAGTGCTCCCCAAAATCCCACCAATAGAAATAATTCTCTGCCAGAGTACACTTAGTAGTAATAATGCCCCTATAGTGCCCTAGTAATCATGTTCCTCATAGCCCCCCAGTAGTAGTAATGCTCCCCATAATACCCCCTAGTAGTACTAATTCTCCCTATAATATGACAGTACATGAAATACCCCCACTTAGTACCCGCTGTTGAGCTAATGTCCCCATAATGTATGCCAGTATAGAATACCCCTATATAGTGCCCCATTAAATGCCCTCATAGTGCTCCTTTCCCCTTTCCCCATAATATGCCAGTAAAAAAATGCCCCTTAGTGTCCCCAGCAGATGCCCCTATAGTGCTTCTCTCCCCCACAATGTGCCAGTAAAAAAATGCCCCTTCTTAGTGCCACCATATGCCCCAATAGTGCTCCACTCCCCCATAGTGCCCCCAAATAATGCCCCAAAGTGCCGCTCGCCCCTATAGTGCCTCCCATAATGTGCAAGTAAAAAATGCCCCCTTAGGGCCACTAAATGCCATAGTGCCCCCATAATGTTCCAATACAAAAGGCCCCTTTAGAGCCCCCACTTCCCCATAGTGCCCCCAAATAATGCCCCTATAGTAACACCAGATGCCCCATAGTGCTGCTCTCCATTATAGTGCCCTACATAATGTGCCAATAATTAAAAAAAGCCCCTTTAGAGCCCCCAGATACCCCCATAGTGCTCCTCTCCCCCATGGTGCCCCCCCATAATGTGCCAGTAAAAAAATGCCCCCATAGTGCCCCCCCATAGTGCCAGCTCCTCCAATAGTGCCAGCTCCCCCCATAGTGCCAGCTCCCCCCATAGTGCCAGCTCCCCCCCATAGTGCCAGCTCCCCCCCATAGTGCCAGCCCCCCCATAGTGCCATCCCCCTTATAGTGCCATCCCCCTTATAGTGCCAGCCCCCCTATAGTGCCAGCTCCCCCTATAGTGCCCCCCATAGTGCTAGCTCCCCCATAGTGCCAGATCCCCCCCATAGTGCCAGATCCCCCCCCATAGTGCCAGATCCCCCCCATAGTGCCAGCCCCCTCTATAGTGCCAGCCCACCCTATAGTGCAAGCCCCCCATAGTGCCAGATTCCCCCCCATAGTGCCAGCCCCCCGCAAAGAAGAAAAGAAAAAAAACACTAATACTTACCTCCATCAGCAGCGATGCAAGCCTCTTCCGGCCTGTGTCCCTGCTGTGTGCTGCCCGGCTCAGGCGTCGCGATGATAATGACGTCATCGCGCTGCCTGAGCCGGCCTCTGATAGGCTGCAGGCATTAGTGCCTGCGGCCTATCAGAAGAACAGGGGAGGGACACGCCTCTCCCTCTCCTGCCCCACAGCACACAGCACGGCCGCAATTACATCCAGGGCTGCGCCGCCTGTGGTGATCGGCGGTGCGGCCCTGAAGAATAAAAAATAAAAATATATATTTTTAAAGACGGCGGCCTGGGGGGCAATTGCCTCCCTGCCCCCCGGCCCAGCCCGCCCCTGCCGCTCTCCAAAAGTTTCAGGAACAGGCCCGGGTGCCACACTGCGTCAAACGCCTTCTTAAATATTTTGTCACATTTGGTATCGTGGACGTGTGTTTTGATGAGGCTGTGCAGGGTGTAGATAGGGTCAGTGGTGCGGTGGTTTGGCATGAACACGGCTTGGCTTTTGCTGAGAACCTCGTGCTGTGTGAGAAAGGTTAGTATTCTTTTATTGATGATGCTGTTTAACAGTTTCCCCAGAGATCCCTCAGTAATTGGCTGGATCATATTGATCCCCATTCTTGTAGATGGGTGCTATGAGGCCTTGGTTCCAGTCTTGGGGGAAGTGTCCCGCACTAAGGACGAGGGTGAATCATTTTGCCAGTGCTGTGTGTCTGTCTGGGGGGCTCTGGCAGGATGCCGTCAGTACCGCTGGCCTTTTTGCCTTTCAGCAGGGCGATTCTTTCCTATATTTCTTGCATGGTAATTGGTGAGTCCAGAGGGTTCTGGAAGTTCTTGATGGCCTCCTCCATGTCCCAGTTTTTCTTGAGTTATGTGCCCATATGGTGCCAGGTGTCCCAGAATGAGCTGTCCTGGAGGGAGTCCTCGAGCTGCTGGAGTTTGTGGGAGAGGTGCCTCTGTTTCTTCTCTTTGAGGGTGCGTTTGTATCACCTGCGTAGAGTGTCGTAGGCCTCCCTCGCATCCCTGTTGTTGGGGTCTCTGTGTTTTTGGTTGGAGGCTACCCTTAGGAAACGTCGCAGAGCCTTGCAGTTGCTGTCAAACCATTTATGGCACTGTTTGTTATTAGGTCGTTTGAGGTTGGTCCGTTTCAGACCTGCTAGATCTGCCATGGTGTACAGGATGTTATTAATGTCCTTCACTGCCTGGGTGACCCCTTGTTGGTCTGTCTCATAAAAGCTCATGTAAAAGTTTGTGAGCAGTTCTTTGATTTCAGGTCGGTTGGTTGCGTTGGTATATTCGATGGCAGACTGGCTGACCCATTTAAAGGATGGCGGCAGATTGTAGAGACCAGACTGATGGGGCAGCTGTCGGGGGATCTCATGTGCAGCAGGTTGTGGTCTGACAGGTGTGTCTCAGGAGGGACTATAAAGGCATTTATGTCTGCTGGGTCTGTGATGGCATAGTCCACCACACTGCTGCCCACCTGGGAGTTTAGTGTGAACCGTCCTAACGAGTCACCCCTGATACGTCCGCTCATTATGTACAGACCCAAGCTCCGGCACAGGTTCAGCAGTGCTTTCCCGCTCTTGTTGACAACTCTGTCATAGCTGTTTCTTATTGTCTGTACAGGGTCCAGATAGTGGGTCTGGCCCCCAAGGATATACAGTACAGACCAAAAGTTTGGACACACCTTCTCATTCAAAGAGTTTTCTTTATTTTCATGACTATGAAAATTGTAGATTCCCACTGAAGGCATCAAAACTATATGTCATATTCTAGGTTCTTCAAAGTAGCCACCTTTTGCTTTGATTACTGCTTTGCACACTCTTGGCATTCTCTTGATGAGCTTCAAGAGGTAGTCCCCTGAAATGGTCTTCACTTCACAGGTGTGCCCTGTCAGGTTTAATAAGTGGGATTTCTTAATCCCTTATAAATGGGGTTGGGACCATCAGTGGCGTTGAGGAGAAGTCAGGTGGATACACAGCTGATAGTCCTACTGAATAGACTGTTAGAATTTGTATTATGGCAAGAAAAAAGTAGCTAAGTAAAGAAAAACGAGTGGCCATCATTACTTTAAGAAATAAAGGTCAGTCAGTCAGCCGAAAAATTGGGAAAACTTTGAAAGTAAGGGCTATTTGACCATGAAGGAGAGTGATGGGGTGCTGCGCCAGATGACCTGGCCTCCACAGTCACCGGACCCAGGGCCGGTTCTAGGTGAAATGGGGCCCTGGGGCAAAAAACAATAAGGCCCCCCCCCCCCCCCCATGACACTTGATGACTTTTACAGAAGAAACTGTATATTTTGGGGCACAGTGTAGAAGTATACTGTATATTGTGTGGCACAGTGTAGCGGTATACTGTACATTGTGTGGCACAGTGTAGAAGTATACTGTATATTGTGTGGCACAGTGTAGAGGTATACTGTATATTGTGGGGCACAGTGTAGCGGTATACTGTATATTGTGTGGCACAGTGTAGCGGTATACTGTATATTGTGTGGCACAGTGTAGAGGTATACTGTATATTGTGTGGCACAGTGTAGAGGTATACTGTATATTGTGTGGCACAGTGTAGCGGTATACTGTATATTGTGGGGCACAGTGTAGAGGTATACTGTATATTGTGGGGCACAGTGTAGCGGTATACTGTATATTGTGTGGCACAGTGTAGAGGTATACTGTATATTGTGTGGCACAGTGTAGAGGTATACTGTATATTGTGTGGCACAGTGTAGCGGTATACTGTATATTGTGTGGCACAGTGTAGAGGTATACTGTATATTGTGTGGCACAGTGTAGAGGTATACTGTACATTGTGTGGCACAGTGTAGAGGTATACTGTATATTGTGTGGCACAGTGTAGAGGTATACTGTATATTGTGTGGCACAGTGTATCGTATACTGTATATTGTGGGGCACAGTGTAGAGGTATACTGTATATTGTGGGGCACAGTGTAGAGGTATACTGTATATTGTGTGGCACAGTGTAGAGGTATACTGTATATTGTTAGCACAGTGTAGAGTATACTGTATATTGTGTGGCACAGTGTAGCGGTATACTGTACATTGTGTGGCACAGTGTAGAGGTATACTGTATATTGTCTGGCACAGTGTAGAGGTATACTGTATATTGTGTGGCACAGTGTAGAGGTATACTGTATATTGTCTGGCACAGTGTAGAGGTATACTGTATATTGTCTGGCACAGTGTAGAGGTATACTGTATATTGTGTGGCACAGTGTAGAGGTATACTGTATATTGTGTGGCACAGTGTAGAAGTATACTGTATATTGTGGGGCACGGTGTAGAGGTATACTGTATATTGTGTGGCACGGTGTAGAAGTATACTGTATATTGTCTGGCACAGTGTAGAAGTATACTGTATATTGTGGGGCACAGTTTAGAGGTATACTGTATATTGTGGGGCACAGTGTAGAGGTATACTGTATATTGTGTGGCACAGTGTAGAGGTATACTGTATATTGTGGGGCACAGTGTAGCGGTATACTGTATATTGTGTGGCACAGTGTAGAGGTATACTGTATATTGTGGGGCACAGTGTAGAGGTATACTGTATATTGTGGGGCACAGTGTAGAGGTATACTGTATATTGTGGGGCACAGTGTAGCGGTATACTGTATATTGTGTGGCACAGTGTAGAGGTATACTGTATATTGTGTGGCACAGTGTAGAGGTATACTGTATATTGTGGGGCACAGTGTAGAGGTATACTGTATATTGTGGGGCACAGTGTAGAGGTATACTGTATATTGTGGGGCACAGTGTAGAGGTATACTGTATATTGTGGGGCACAGTGTAGAGGTATACTGTATATTGTGGGGCACAGTGTAGAGGTATACTGTATATTGTGTGGCACAGTGTAGAGGTATACTGTATATTGTGTGGCACAGTGTAGAGGTATACTGTATATTGTCTGGCACAGTGTAGAGGTATACTGTATATTGTGTGGCACAGTGTAGAGGTATACTGTATATTGTGAGGCACAGTGTAGAGGTATACTGTATATTGTGTGGCACAGTGTAAAGGTATACTGTATATTGTGTGGCACAGTGTAGAGGTATACTGTATATTGTGTGGCACAGTGTAGAGGTATACTGTATATTGTTGGGCACAGTGTAGAGGTATACTGTATATTGTGGGGCACAGTGTAGAGGTATACTGTATATTGTGGGGCACAGTGTAGAGGTATACTGTATATTGTGGGGCACAGTGTAGAGGTATACTGTATATTGTGTGGCACAGTGTAGAGGTATACTGTATATTGTGTGGCACAGTGTAGCGGTATACTGTATATTGTGGGGCACAGTGTAGCGGTATACTGTATATTGTGGGGCACAGTGTAGCGGTATACTGTATATTGTGGGGCACAGTGTAGAGGTATACTGTATATTGTGGGGCACAGTGTAGAGGTATACTGTATATTGTGTGGCACAGTGTAGCGGTATACTGTATATTGTGGGGCACAGTGTAGAGGTATACTGTATATTGTGGGGCACAGTGTAGAGGTATACTGTATATTGTGGGGCACAGTGTAGAGGTATACTGTATATTGTGGGGCACAGTGTAGAGGTATACTGTATATTGTGGGGCACAGTGTAGCGGTATACTGTATATTGTGGGGCACAGTGTAGAGGTATACTGTATATTGTGGGGCACAGTGTAGCGGTATACTGTATATTGTGGGGCACAGTGTAGAGGTATACTGTATATTGTGGGGCACAGTGGATGCTATATGTGTATAACAAACATATTCCACATGAACACTTACAGTTACTTGGCCCTTGGGGATCTCGGACGCCACTTCCACACTTGGCCGGGGGCTCGGCGGAGCTGATGTTGTGTTTTATCCTAATGAGAAAGATTTCATAATAAGGATTTGGAGAAGGGGCAGAGGGATAGCAGAGCAGGGAGAGGCTGGTGCTGCTACTAGGGGGTCATACCATGGGGAGTAATAAAGCCCACCATAATGCCCCCCCAGTAGAAATAATTCTCCTTATAATGTGACAGTGAAAAAAATACCCCCTTGTAATGCTCCCAGTTGAGATAATGTCCCCATAGTGCTCCCATAATGTGCCAGTATAAAATACCCCTATATAGTGTCCCCAGTAAATGCCCCCATAGTGCTCCTCTCCCCCCTAGTGCCCCCCATAATGTACCAGTATAAAATGCCCGATATATAGTGCCCCAGTAGATGCCCTTAGTGTCCCTCATAATTTGTAAGCATAAAATACCCCTTCTCAGTGCCCCCGTAGATGACCCCATAGTAGTCCTCTCCCCCCTTCCCCATAGTACCCACCACAATGTGTCCCAGTATAAAATGCCCCTATACAGAACCCCCATATAAAATAACCATTCTTTGTGGCCTGAGTAGATGCCCCTATAGTGCCAGTAAGAAGTTCCCCCATAGATGCCCCCCAATCATGTGCCAGTAGCCTGAGCCCCCATCAACATGTGCCAGTAGCCATAGGCGGCCCCCCCTATCATGTGCCAGTAGCCATAGGGCCCCCCTATCATGTGCCAGTAGCCTGAGCCCCCCATCAACATGTGCCAGTAGCCATAGGCGGCCCCCCCATATCATGTGCCAGTAACCATAGGCGGCCCCCCCTATCATGTGCCAGTAGCCATAGGGCCCCCCTATCATGTGCCAGTAGCCTGAGCCCCCCATCAACATGTGCCAGTAGCCATAGGCGGCCCCCCCATATCATGTGCCAGTAACCATAGGCGGCCCCCCCTATCATGTACCAGTAGCCATAGGCGGCCCCCCTATCATGTGCCAGTAGCCATAGGGCCCCCTATCATGTGCCAGTAGCCATAGGGCCCCCCTATCATGTGCCAGTAGCCTGAGCCCCCCATCAACATTTGCCAGTAGCCATAGGCGGCCCCCCTATCATGTGCCAGTAGCCATAGGCGGCCCCCCCTATCATGTGCCAGTAGCCATAGGGCCCCCCTATCATGTGCCAGTAGCCATAGGGCCCCCCTATCATGTGCCAGTAGCCTGAGCCCCCCATCAACATTTGCCAGTAGCCATAGGCGGCCCCCCTATCATGTGCCAGTAGCCATAGGGCCCCCCTATCATGTGCCAGTAGCCATAGGGCCCCCCTATCATGTGCCAGTAGCCTGAGCCCCCCATCAACATGTGCCAGTAGCCATAGGCGGCCCCCCCATATCATGTGCCAGTAACCATAGGCGGCCCCCCCTATCATGTACCAGTAGCCATAGGCGGCCCCCCTATCATGTGCCAGTAGCCATAGGGCCCCCCTATCATGTGCCAGTAGCCATAGGGCCCCCCTATCATGTGCCAGTAGCCTGAGCCCCCCATCAACATTTGCCAGTAGCCATAGGCGGCCCCCCTATCATGTGCCAGTAGCCATAGGCGGCCCCCCCTATCATGTGCCAGTAGCCATAGGGCCCCCCTATCATGTGCCAGTAGCCATAGGGCCCCCCTATCATGTGCCAGTAGCCTGAGCCCCCCATCAATATTTGCCAGTAGCCATAGGCGGCCCCCCTATCATGTGCCAGTAGCCATAGGGCCCCCCTATCATGTGCCAGTAGCCATAGGGCCCCCCTATCATGTGCCAGTAGCCTGAGCCCCCCATCAACATTTGCCAGTAGCCATAGGCGGCCCCCCTATCATGTGCCAGTAGCCATAGGCGGCCCCCCCTATCATGTGCCAGTAGCCATAGGGCCCCCCTATCATGTGCCAGTAGCCATAGGGCCCCCCTATCATGTGCCAGTAGCCTGAGCCCCCCATCAACATTTGCCAGTAGCCATAGGCGGCCCCCCCTATCATGTGCCAGTAGCCATAGGCGGCCCCCCCTATCATGTGCCAGTAGCCATAGGCGGCCCCCCCTATCATGTGCCAGTAGCCATAGGCGGCCCCCCCCATCATGTGCCACTAGCAATAGGGCCCCCCTATCATGTGCCACTAGCCATAGGGCCCCCCTATCATGTGCCACTAGCCATAGGGCCCCCTATCATGTGCCACTAGCCATAGGGCCCCCCCTATCATGTGCCAGTACCATAGGGCCCCCCCTATTATTTGCCAGTAGCCACCAGTATTGTACAGAAAAAAAAAAAAACACTTATACTTACCTCCTTGGCAGCGATGCGATGCAGGCCTTTTCCGGCCTGTGTCACGCGCTGTGTACGGCTCAGGCGGCGCGATGACGTCATCACGCTGCCTGCGCCGGCCTCTGATAGGCTGCTGGTCTAGTGCCTGCAGCCTATCAGAGGAAGGGAAAGGGACACACATCTCCCTCCCCTGCCGCAGCACAGGCATCTGTATATCGCTGTCCTGAGGACAGCGATACAGATGACTGGAGATGAGCGCTTCCACAATGGAAGCGCTCATCTCCGTGTCACACTGACTGTCCTGCCTGCTTAAAGTTAGTTGCGGGTCGGCACGGGGGGGCCCTAAGGACTCGGGGGCCCGGGGGCAATTGCCCCCCTTGCCTCTATGGAAGCGCTGGCCCTGACCGGACCTGAACCCAATCGAGATGGTTTGGGGTGAGCTGGACCGCAGAGTGAAGGCAAAAGGGCCAACAAGTGCTAAGCATCTCTGGGAACTCCTTCAAGACTGTTGGAAGACCATTTCAGGGGACTACCTCTTGGAGCTCATCAAGAGAATGCCAAGAGTGTGCAAAGCAGTAATCAAAGCAAAAGGTGGCTACTTTGAAGAACCTAGAATATGACAGATTTTCAGTTGTTTCACACTTGTTTGTTATGTATATAATTCCACATGTGTTAATTCATAGTTTTGATGCCTTCAAAGTCATGAAGATAAAGAAAACTCTTTGAATGAGAAGGTGTGTCCAAACTGCAGGGTCTGTACTGTATGTGATCCCATCAGAGGTCAGCTAGTCCTTCTCTGTGCCAGTTCTGGCATTGAGGTCACCGCAGATCAGCACCCTGCCCCGGGACTGGAATTGGGCAGCCTCCCCTTTTAGGACCTCATAGATGTCTGGGTTGTAGTAGGAGGACTCAGGGAGGGATGTAAGCTGCACAGAGGTAGATGTCATACTGACAGCTGAGGATGGAGCTGATTATTTTTATCCAGATATGGTGGTCTCCTCGTTTGCTAGCTTTCACATGCTCCTTAAGCTCCTCCTTGTACCATATTAATATGCCTCCTGAACGGCGGCCCAGTTTGGTGGTCTTCCTTTTCTGGGCAGAGATGGAAAATTCCTTGTAGCCCATGGATGCTAGGGATTCACCCTCTGCCCGGGTCCATGTCTCCAAGAGGATTTGGGTTTTTTAGTCTTTCTTTGAGGTCTGGATCATTTATCTATTATCTATTATCTATCTATTATCTATTATCTATCTATCAATTATCTATTATCTATTATCTATTATCTACCTATTATCTATCTATTATCTATTATCTATCTATTATCTATTATCTATTATCTATCTATTATCTATTATCTATCTATTATCTATTATCTATCTATTATCTATCTATTATCTATCTATTATCTATTATCTATCTATTATCTATTATCTATTATCTATCTATTATCTATTATCTATCTATCTATCTATCTATCTATTATCTATTATCTATCTATTATCTATCTATCTATTATCTATTATCTATTATCTATCTATTATCTATTATCTATCTATTATCTATCTATTATCTATTATCTATTATCTATCTATTATCTATCTATTATCTATTATCTATCTATTATCTATTATCTATCTATCTATTATCTATTATCTATCTATTATCTATTATCTATCTATTATCTATTATCTATCTATTATCTATCTATCTATCTATCTATTATCTATCTATCTATTATCTATTATCTATTATCTATCTATTATCTATTATCTATCTATTATCTATCTATTATCTATTATCTATTATCTATCTATTATCTATTATCTATCTATTATCTATCTATTATCTATCTATTATCTATTATCTATTATCTATCTATTATCTATCTATCTATTATCTATTATCTATCTATTATCTATTATCTATCTATTATCTATCTATTATCTATTATCTATCTATCTATTATCTATCTATTATCTATTATCTATCTATTATCTATCTATCTATTATCTATTATCTATTATCTATTATCTATCTATTATCTATTATCTATTATCTGTTATCTATTATCTATTATCTATTATCTGTCTATCTATTATGTATTATCTGTTATCTATTATCTATTATCTATCTATTATCTATTATCTATTATCTATCTATTATCTATCTATTATCTATCTATTATCTATTATCTATCTATTATCTGTTATCTATTATCTATTATCTGTCTATCTATTATCTATCTATTATCTATCTATTATCTATCTATTATCTATTATCTATCTATTATCTATCTATTATCTATTATCTATTATCTATTATCTATTATCTATTATCTATCTATTATCTATTATCTATCTATTATCTATCAATTATCTATCTATCTATTATCAATTATCTATCTATTATCTATCTATTATCTATTATGTATTATCTGTCTATCTATTATCTATTATCTATCTATTATCTATTATCTATTATCTATCTATTATCTATTATCTATTATCTATCTATTATCTATCTATTATCTATTATCAATTATCTATCTATTATCTATTATCTATCTATTATCTATCTATCTATCTATTATCTATCTATTATCTATTATCTATCTATTATCTATTATCTATCTATTATCTATCTATCTATTATCTATCTATTATCTATTATCTATCTATTATCTTTTAATTATTATTTATTATCTGTCTATCTATTATCTATTATCTATCTATTATCTATTATCTATCTATTATCTATCTATTATCTATTATCTATTATCTATCTATTATCTATCTATTATCTATTATCTATTTATCTATTATCTATTATCTATTATCTATTATCTATTATCTATCTATTATCTATCTATTATCTATCTATCTATTATCAATTATCTATCTATTATCTATCTATTATCTATTATGTATTATCTGTCTATCTATTATCTATCTATTATCTATTATCTATCTATCTATTATCTATCATCTATTATCTATTATCTATTATCTATTATCTATCTATTATCTATCTATCTATTATCTATTATCTATCTATTATCTATTATCTATCTATTATCTATCTATCTATTATCTATTATCTATCTATTATCTATCTATCTATTATCTATTATCTATTATCTATCTATTATCTATTATCTATTATCTATCTATCTATTATCTATTATCTATCTATTATCTATCTATCTATTATCTATTATCTATCTATTATCTATTATCTATCTATTATCTATCTATCTATTATCAATTATCTATCTATTATCTATCTATTATCTATTATGTATTATCTGTCTATCTATTATCTATCTATTATCTATTATCTATCTATCTATTATCTATTATCTATTATCTATCTATTATCTATTATCTATTATCTATCTATCTATTATCTATTATCTATCTATTATCTATCTATCTATTATCTGTTATCTATTATCTGTTATCTATTATCTGTCTATCTATTATCTATTATCTATCTATTATCTATTATCTATCTATTATCTATTATCTATCTATTATCTATCTATTATCTATTATCTATTATCTATTATCTATCTATTATCTATTATCTATCTATTATCTATCAATTATCTATCTATCTATTATCAATTATCTATCTATTATCTATCTATTATCTATTATCTATCTATTATCTATTATCTATTATCTATTATCTATCTATTATCTATCTATTATCTATCTATTATCTATTATCTATCTATTATCTATCTAATATCTATTATCTATCTAATATCTATTATCTATTATCTATCTATTATCTATTATCTATCTATTATCTATTATCTATTATCTATTATCTATTATCTATCTATTATCTATTATCTATTATCTATCTATTATCTATTATCTATCTATTATCTATCTATTATCTATCTATTATCTATTATCTATTATCTATCTATTATCTATTATCTATCTATTATCTATTATCTATTATCTATTATCTATTATCTATCTATTATCTATTATCTATTATCTATCTAATATCTATTATCTATCTATTATCTATTATCTATTATCTATCTATTATCTATTATCTATCTATTATCTATTATCTATTATCTATTATCTATTATCTATCTATTATCTATTATCTATTATCTATCTATTATCTATTATCTATCTATTATCTATCTATTATCTATCTATTATCTATTATCTATTATCTATCTATTATCTATTATCTATCTATTATCTATTATCTATTATCTATTATCTATTATCTATCTATTATCTATTATCTATTATCTATCTATTATCTATTATCTATCTATTATCTATTATCTATCTATTATCTATCTATTATCTATCTATTATCTATTATCTATCTATTATCTATCTAATATTTATTATCTATCTATTATCTATTATCTATTATCTATCTATCTATTATCAATTATCTATCTATTATCTATCTATTATCTATTATGTATTATCTGTCTATCTATTATCTATCTATTATCTATTTATCTATCTATTATCTATTATCTATTATCTATCTATTATCTATTATCTATCTATTATCTATTATCTATTATCTATCTATTATCTATCTATCTATTATCTATTATCTATCTATCTATTATCTATTATCTATATATTATCTATTATCTATTATCTATTATCTATCTATTATCTATCTATTATCTATCTATTATCTATTATCTATCTATTATCTATTATCTATCTATTATCTGTTATCTATTATCTATTATCTATTATCTGTCTATCTATTATCTATTATCTGTTATCTATTATCTATTATCTGTCTATCTATTATCTATCTATTATCTATCTATTATCTATTATCTATCTATCTATTATCTATTATCTATTATCTATTATCTATTATCTATCTATTATCTATTATCTATCTATTATCTATTATCTATCTATTATCTATCAATTATCTATCTATCTATTATCAATTATCTATCTATTATCTATCTATTATCTATTATGTATTATCTGTCTATCTATTATCTATTATCTATCTATTATCTATTATCTATTATCTATCTATTATCTATCTATTATCTATTATCAATTATCTATCTATTATCTATTATCTATTATCTATCTATTATCTATCTATCTATCTATTATCTATCTATTATCTATTATCTATCTATTATCTATTATCTATCTATTATCTATCTATTATCTATCTATTATCTATTATCTATCTATTATCTATTATCTATCTATTATCTATCTATTATCTATTATCTATCTATTATCTATTATCTATTATCTATCTATTATCTATCTATTATCTGTTATCTATTATCTATTATCTATTATCTGTCTATCTATTATCTATTATCTGTTATCTATTATCTATCTATTATCTATTATCTATTATCTATTATCTATCTATTATCTATCTATTATCTATCTATCTATTATCAATTATCTATCTATTATCTATCTATTATCTATTATGTATTATCTGTCTATCTATTATCTATCTATTATCTATTATCTATCTATCTATTATCTATCATCTATTATCTATTATCTATTATCTATTATCTATCTATTATCTATCTATCTATTATCTATTATCTATCTATTATCTATTATCTATCTATTATCTATCTATCTATTATCTATTATCTATTATCTATATATTATCTATTATCTATTATCTATTATCTATCTATTATCTATCTATTATCTATTATCTATCTATTATCTATCTATTATCTATTATCTATCTATCTATCTATCTATTATCTATCTATTATCTATTATCTATCTATTATCTATTATCTATCTATTATCTATCTATTATCTATTATCTATTATCTATTATCTATTATCTATCTATCTATTATCTATTATCTATCTATTATCTATCTATTATCTATCTATTATCTGTCTATCTATTATCTATTATCTGTTATCTATTATCTATTATCTATCTATTATCTATTATGTATTATCTATCTATTATCTATTATCTATTATCTATTATCTATCTATTATCTATCTATCTATTATCAATTATCTATCTATTATCTATCTATTATCTATTATGTATTATCTGTCTATCTATTATCTATCTATTATCTATTATCTATCTATCTATTATCTATTATCTATTATCTATCTATTATCTATTATCTATTATCTATCTATCTATTATCTATTATCTATCTATTATCTATCTATCTATTATCTATTATCTATCTATTATCTATTATCTATCTATTATCTATCTATTATCTATCTATCTATTATCAATTATCTATCTATTATCTATCTATTATCTATTATGTATTATCTGTCTATCTATTATCTATCTATTATCTATTATCTATCTATCTATTATCTATTATCTATTATCTATCTATTATCTATTATCTATTATCTATCTATCTATTATCTATTATCTATCTATTATCTATCTATCTATTATCTATTATCTATCTATTATCTGTTATCTATTATCTATTATCTATTATCTGTCTATCTATTATCTATTATCTATCTATTATCTATTATCTATCTATTATCTATTATCTATCTATTATCTATCTATTATCTATTATCTATCTATTATCTATTATCTATTATCTATCTATTATCTATCTATTATCTATCTATCTATTATCAATTATCTATCTATTATCTATCTATTATCTATCTATTATCTATCTATTATCTATCTATTATCTATATATTATCTATTATCTATTATCTATCTATTATCTATTATCTATCTATTATCTATCTATTATCTATTATCTATCTATTATCTATTATCTATTACCTATCTATTATCTATCTATCTATTATCTATTATCTATTATCTATCTATTATCTATCTATCTATTATCTATTATCTATCTATTATCTATCTATTATCTATATATTATCTATTATCTATCTATTATCTATCTATTATCTATTATCTATCTATTATCTATTATCTATTATCTATTATCTATCTATCTATTATCTATTATCTATCTATTATCTATTATCTATCTATCTATTATCTATTATCTATCTATTATCTATCTATTATCTATCTATTATCTATCTATTATCTATTATCTATTATCTATCTATTATCTATCTATTATCTATCTATTATCTATTATCTATCTATTATCTATCTATTATCTATTATCTATTATATATCTATTATCTATTATCATCTATTATCTATCTATTATCTATTATCAATTATCTATCTATTATCTATCTATCTATTATCTATCTATTATCTATTATCTATTATCTATCTATTATCTATTATCTATCTATTATCTATTATCTATCAATTATCTATCTATTATCTATCTATTATCTATCTATTATCTATTATCTATCTATCTATTATCTATTATCTATCAATTATCTATCTATCTATCTATATAATATCTATCTATTATCTATTATCTATCTACCTATTATCTATTATCTATTATCTATCTATTATCTATTATCTATCTATTATCTATCTATTATCTATCTATCTATTATCTATCAATTATCTATCTATCTATCTCATATCTATCTATCTATTATCTATTATCTATCTATCTATTATCTATTATCTATTATCTATCTATTATCTATTATCTATTATCTATCTATCTATTATCTATTATCTATCTATTATCTATCTATCTATTATCTATTATCTATCTATTATCTGTTATCTATTATCTATTATCTATTATCTGTCTATCTATTATCTATTATCTATCTATTATCTATTATCTATCTATTATCTATTATCTATCTATTATCTATCTATTATCTATTATCTATCTATTATCTATTATCTATTATCTATCTATTATCTATCTATTATCTATCTATCTATTATCAATTATCTATCTATTATCTATCTATTATCTATCTATTATCTATCTATTATCTATCTATTATCTATCTATTATCTATATATTATCTATTATCTATTATCTATCTATTATCTATTATCTATCTATTATCTATCTATTATCTATTATCTATCTATTATCTATTATCTATTACCTATCTATTATCTATCTATCTATTATCTATTATCTATTATCTATCTATTATCTATCTATCTATTATCTATTATCTATCTATTATCTATCTATTATCTATATATTATCTATTATCTATCTATTATCTATCTATTATCTATTATCTATCTATTATCTATTATCTATTATCTATTATCTATCTATCTATTATCTATTATCTATCTATTATCTATTATCTATCTATCTATTATCTATTATCTATCTATTATCTATCTATTATCTATCTATTATCTATCTATTATCTAT
This sequence comes from Bufo bufo, assembly GCF_905171765.1. Lineage (NCBI taxonomy): Eukaryota > Metazoa > Chordata > Amphibia > Anura > Bufonidae > Bufo > Bufo bufo. Next base: position 28,442 of record NW_024400326.1, read on the forward strand.
TATCTATTATCTATCTATTATCTATCTATTATCTATCTATTATCTATCTATTATCTATTATCTATCTATTATCTATCTATTATCTATTATCTATTATCATCTATTATCTATCTATTATCTATTATCAATTATCTATCTATTATCTATCTATCTATTATCTATCTATTATCTATTATCTATTATCTATCTATTATCTATTATCTATCTATTATCTATTATCTATCAATTATCTATCTATTATCTATCTATTATCTATCTATTATCTATCTATTATCTATTATCTATCTATCTATTATCTATTATCTATCAATTATCTATCTATCTATCTATATAATATCTATCTATTATCTATTATCTATCTACCTATTATCTATTATCTATTATCTATCTATTATCTATTATCTATCTATTATCTATTATCTATTATCTATCTATTATCTATCTATCTATTATCTATCAATTATCTATCTATCTATCTCATATCTATCTATCTATCTATGTCATATCTATCTATTATCTATCTATCTATCTATCTATCTATCTATATAATATCTATCTATCTCATATCTATCTATATAATATCTATCTATCTCATATCTATTATCTATCTATCTATCTATCTATCTATCTATCTTCTGACTTCAGTGAACCAAGTGGATTCCTTTAGTCACCCGACAGTCAATGCCATTGAGTGTTTGGGTAAATAAAGAAAGCCATTTTACTTGCATTTTTATATTAGTATTTTTCAGGTTTCCTTCTATTCGTTATGTACTTTGAATGCAGAGACACCTTCTCTCCATGTCGGCTGTCTCCATATACCGAGCACTGGTAACAGGGACTATTTTCAGGTGTTTTCTGATTATGGAACAGGTTAAGCAGGTCTCCTGGGTTAAGCCCACTTAGGGCTCATGCACACAAACGCGCCGGACGTTCCGTGCATTGGGGACTGCAGTTTGCGGTCCCCACTGCGCGGGCACTATCCTTGAGACTTGAATGGGTCTGCGATCTGTCCGGAAAAAAAGAACATGTTCTATTTGTTTGCGGTGCGGAGGCACAGAGAGAAACCCCACGGCAGTACTCCACAGTGCTTCCATGGGGTTCCGTGCCTCCGTTCCACACTGCTCCTTCTGGATTGTGGGCAGTGGCGGATTATAATAGGGTCGTTCAGGTCGGTAGCCCCGAGCCAAGCATCCCTGGGGGGCCCAACGCCGACCCGAACGCCCACATACTGCGGCGGGGCACGGGAGCGAATAGTTCCCTGCCCCACCGCCAATCACCGCCATAGGCTTCAGACCTAGTAGGCCTGAGGCCTATGTGGTAGTGAAATCCCGGCGCAGGCGTGCGTGATGACATCATCGCGCGCCTGTGCCGGTAGGGACGCAGGAGAATGAAGAATGCGCGCCTGCCTCACCATGCCGTGCACAAGCAAGTATTAGGTTTACTTTTTTTTTTGTTTCTGTGTGTGCCAACTTTGGAGGGGCAGAGGAGGGTATGGGGCGGTGTGGTAGCAAATCAGTTCAGGGGGGGCAGATTATAAAATGGGGCAAATCACTTCATGTGGTGCAGATTATTACTTGGGGCCAAATTACTTCATGGGGTGCAGTGTGGGGGCAAATCACTTCAGGGGGTGCAGTGTGGGGGCAAATTACTTCATGGAGGCAGTGTGGGGGCAAATCACTTCAGGGGGTGTAGTGTGGGGCAAATTACTTCATGGAGGCAGTGTGGGGGCAAATCACTTCAGGGGGTGCAGTGTGGGGCAAATTACTTCATGGAGGCAGTGTGGGGGCAAATCACTTCAGGGGGTGCAGTGTGGGGGCAAATTACTTCATGGAGGCAGTGTGGGGGCAAATCACTTTAAGGGGGGTAGATTATTAAATGGGGCAAATCACTTCATGTGGAGCAGATTATCACTTGCGGCCAAATTACTTCATGGGGTGCAGTGTGGGGGCAAATCACTTCAGGGGGTGCAGTGTGGGGGCAAATTACTTCATGGAGGCAGTGTGGGGGCAAATCACTTCAGGGGGTGCAGTGTGGGGCAAATTACTTCATGGAGGCAGTGTGGGGGCAAATCACTTCAAGGGGGGCAGATTATTAAATGGGGCAAATCACTTCATGTGGAGCAGATTATCACTTGGATGCAACTTGCTTCATGGGGGCAGTGTGGGGGCAAATCACTTCAGTGGTGTAGTGGGGGGGGGGCAAAATACTTAATGGGGTGCAGTGTGGGGGGGCAAATTACTTCAAGGGGTGCAGCATGGGGGCAAACTATTTCATGGGAGTGCAGTGTGGGGGCAAATTACATAATGGGGTGCAGTGTGGGGGTAAATTATTTCATGGGAGTGCAGCATAGGGGCAAATTATTTCATGGGAGTGCAGTGTGGGGGCAAATTACTTCAGGGGCAGTGTGGGGGGAAATTACTTCATGGGGTGCAGTGTGGGGGCTAATTACTTCAGGGGGCAGTGTGGGGGGAAATTACTTCAGGGGGCAGTGTGGGGGGAAATAACTTCAGGGGGCAGTGTGGGGGGAAATTACTTCATGGGGTGCAGTGTGGGGGCAAATTACTTCAGGGGGCAGTGTGGGGGCAAATCACTTCATGTGGAGCAGATTATCACTTGCGGCCAAATTACTTCATGGGGTGCAGTGTGGGGGCAAATCACTTCAGGGGGTGCAGTGTGGGGGCAAATTACTTCATGGAGGCAGTGTGGGGGCAAATCACTTCAGGGGGTGCAGTGTGGGGCAAATTACTTCATGGAGGCAGTGTGGGGGCAAATCACTTCAAGGGGGGCAGATTATTAAATGGGGCAAATCACTTCATGTGGAGCAGATTATCACTTGGATGCAACTTGCTTCATGGGGGCAGTGTGGGGGCAAATCACTTCAGTGGTGTAGTGGGGGGGGCAAAATACTTAATGGGGTGCAGTGTGGGGGGGGCAAATTACTTCAAGGGGTGCAGCATGGGGGCAAACTATTTCATGGGAGTGCAGTGTGGGGGCAAATTACATAATGGGGTGCAGTGTGGGGGTAAATTATTTCATGGGAGTGCAGCATAGGGGCAAATTATTTCATGGGAGTGCAGTGTGGGGGCAAATTACTTCAGGGGCAGTGTGGGGGGAAATTACTTCATGGGGTGCAGTGTGGGGGCTAATTACTTCAGGGGGCAGTGTGGGGGGAAATTACTTCAGGGGGCAGTGTGGGGGGAAATTACTTCAGGGGGCAGTGTGGGGGGAAATAACTTCAGGGGGCAGTGTGGGGGGAAATTACTTCATGGGGTGCAGTGTGGGGGCAAATTACTTCAGGGGGCAGTGTGGGGGCAAATTACTTCATGGGGTGCAGTGTGGGAGGAATTACTATATGGGGCAGTGTGGGGGAAATTACTATATGGGGCAGTGTGGGGGAAATTACTATATGGAGCAGTGTGGGGGAAATTACTATATAGGGGCAGTGTGGGGGAAATTACTATATGTGGGTAGTGTGGGGGAAATTACTGTATGGGGCAGTGTGGACGAAATTACTATATGGGGTAGTGTGGGGGAAATTACTATATGGGGCAGTGTGGGAGAAATTACTGTATAGGGCAGTGTGGGGGGAATTACTATATGGGGGCAGTGTGGAGGAAATTACTATATGGGGCAGTGTGGGGGGAATTACTATATGGGGGCAGTGTGGGGGAAATTACTATATGGGGCAGTGTGGGGGAAATTACTATATGGGGGCAGTGTGGGGGAAATTACTATATGGGGCAGTGTGGAGGAAATTACTATATGGGGCAGTGTGGGGGAAATTACTATATGGGGCAGTGTGGGGGAAATTACTATATGGGGGCAGTGTGGGGGAAATTACTATATGGGGCAGTGTGGGGGAAATTACTATATGGGGGCAGTGTGGAGGAAATTACTATATGGGGCAGTGTGGGGGAAATTACTATATGGGGCAGTGTGGGGGAAATTACTATATGGAGCAGTGTGGGGGAAATTACTATATGGGGCAGTGTGGGGGAAATTACTATATGGGGCAGTGTGGGGGAAATTACTATATGGAGCAGTGTGGGGGAAATTACTATATGGGGCAGTGTGGGGGAAATTACTATATGGGGCAGTGTGGGGGAAATTACTAGTGTGAGGGAAATTACTATATGGGGGCAGTGTGGGGGAAAATAACTATATGGGGCAGTGTGGGGGAAATTACTATATGGGGGCTGTGTGGGGGAAATTACTATATGGAGCAGTGTGGGGGAAATTACGATATGGGGGCAGTGTGGGGGAAATTACTATATGGGGGCAGTGTGGGGGAAATTACTATATGGAGCAGTGTGGGGGAAATTACTATATGGAGCAGTGTGGGGGAAATTACTATATGGGGCAGTGTGGGAGGAATTACTATATGGGGCAGTGTGGGGGAAATTACTATATGGGGCAGTGTGGGGGAAATTACTATATGGAGCAGTGTGGGGGAAATTACTATATGGGGTAGTGTGGGGGAAATTACTATATGGGGCAGTGTGGGAGAAATTACTGTATAGGGCAGTGTGGGGGGAATTACTATATGGGGGCAGTGTGGAGGAAATTACTATATGGGGCAGTGTGGGGGGAATTACTATATGGGGGCAGTGTGGGGGAAATTACTATATGGGGCAGTGTGGGGGAAATTACTATATGGGGGCAGTGTGGAGGAAATTACTATATGGGGCAGTGTGGGGGAAATTACTATATGGGGCAGTGTGGGGGAAATTACTATATGGAGCAGTGTGGGGGAAATTACTATATGGGGCAGTGTGGGGGAAATTACTATATGGGGCAGTGTGGGGGAAATTACTAGTGTGAGGGAAATTACTATATGGGGGCAGTGTGGGGGAAAATAACTATATGGGGCAGTGTGGGGGAAATTACTATATGGGGGCTGTGTGGGGGAAATTACTATATGGAGCAGTGTGGGGGAAATTACGATATGGGGGCAGTGTGGGGGAAATTACTATATGGGGGCAGTGTGGGGGAAATTACTATATGGAGCAGTGTGGGGGAAATTACTATATGGGGGCAGTGTGGGAGGAATTACTATATAGGGGAGTGTTGGGGAAATTACTATATGGGGTCAGTGTGAAGGAAATTACTATATAGGGGCAGTGTGGGGGGAAATTACTATATGGGGCAGTGTGGAGGAAATTACTATATGGGGCAGTGTGGAGGAAATTACTATATGGGGCAGTGTGGGGGAAATTACTATATGTGGGTAGTGTGGGGGAAATTACTGTATGGGGGCAGTGTGGACGAAATTACTATATGGGGCAGTGTGGGGGAAATTACTATATGGGGCAGTGTGTGGGAAATTACTGTATAGGGGCAGTGTGGGGGGAATTACTATATGGGGCAGTGTGGGATAAATTACTATATGGGGCAGTGTGGGGGAAATTACTATATGGGGCAGTGTGGGGGAAATTACTAGTGTGAGGGAAATTACTATATGGGGGCAGTGTGGGGGAAATTACTATATGGGGCAGTGTGGGGGAAATTACTATATGGGGCAGTGTGGGGGAAATTACTATATGGGAGCAGTGTGGGGGAAATTACTATATGGGGCAGTGAGGGGGAAATTACCATTTGGGGCAGTGAGGGGGAAATTACCATATGGGGCAGTGAGGGGGAAATTACTATACGGGGCAGTGTGGGGGAAATTACTATATGGGGCAGTGTGGGGGAAATTACTATATGGGGCAGTGTGTGGGAAATTACTATATGGGACAGTGTGGGGGAAATTACTATATGTGGGTAGTGTGGGATAAATTACTATATGGGGCAGTGTGGGGGAAATTACTATAGGGGGGGAGTGTGGGGGGAATTACTATATGGGGCAGTGTGGGGGAAATTACTATATGGGGGCAGTGTTGGGGAAATTACTATATGGGGCAGTGAGGAGGAAATTACTATATGGGGGCAGTGTGGGGGGAATTACTATATGGGGGCAGTGTGGGGGGAATTACTATATGGGGCAGTGTGTGATAAATTACTATATGGGGGCAGTGTTGGGGAAATTACTATATGGGGCAGTGTGGGGGAAATTACTAGTGTGAGGGAAATTACTATATGGGGGCAGTGTTGGGGAAATTACTATATGGGGGCAGTGTGGGGGGAATTACTATATGGGGCAGTGTGTGATAAATTACTATATGGGGGCAGTGTTGGGGAAATTACTATATGGGGCAGTGTGGGGGAAATTACTAGTGTGAGGGAAATTACTATATGGGGCAGTGTGGGGGAAATTACTATAAGGGGCAGTGTGGGGGAAATTACTATATGGGGCAGTGTGGGGGAAATTACTATATGGGAGCAGTGTGGGGGAAATTACTATATGGGGCAGTGAGGGGGAAATTACCATTTGGGGCAGTGAGGGGGAAATTACCATATGGGGCAGTGAGGGGGAAATTACTATACGGGGCAGTGTGGGGGAAATTACTATATGGGGCAGTGTGGGGGAAATTACTATACGGGGCAGTGTGGGGGAAATTACTATATGGGGCAGTGTGGGGGAAATTACTATATGGGGCAGTGTGGGGGAAATTACTAGTGTGAGGGAAATTACTATATGGGGGCAGTGTGGGGGAAATTACTATATGGGGCAGTGTGGGGGAAATTACTATATGGGGGCTGTGTGGGGGAAATTACTATATGGAGCAGTGTGGGGGAAATTACGATATGGGGGCAGTGTGGGGGAAATTACTATATGGGGGCAGTGTGGGGGAAATTACTATATGGAGCAGTGTGGGGGAAATTACTATATGGAGCAGTGTGGGGGAAATTACTATATGGGGCAGTGTGGGAGGAAATTACTATATGGAGCAGTGTGGGGGAAATTAATACTATAGGGGCAGTGTGGGAGGAATTACTATATAGGGGAGTGTGGGGGAAATTACTATACGGGGTCAGTGTGAAGGAAATTACTATATAGGGGCAGTGTGGGGGAAATTACTATATGTGGGTAGTGTGGGGGAAATTACTGTATGGGGGCAGTGTGGACGAAATTACTATATGGGGCAGTGTGGGGGAAATTACTATATGGGGCAGTGTGTGGGAAATTACTGTATAGGGGCAGTGTGGGGGGAATTACTATATGGGGCAGTGTGTGATAAATTACTATATGGGGGCAGTGTGGGGGAAATTACTATATGGGGCAGTGTGGGGGAAATTACTAGTGTGAGGGAAATTACTATATGGGGGCAGTGTGGGGGAAATTACTATATGGGGCAGTGTGGGGGAAATTACTATATGGGAGCAGTGTGGGGGAAATTACTATATGGGGCAGTGAGGGGGAAATTACCATTTGGGGCAGTGAGGGGGAAATTACCATATGGGGCAGTGAGGGGGAAATTACTATATGGGACAGTGTGGGGGAAATTACTATATGTGGGTAGTGTGGGATAAATTACTATATGGGGCAGTGTGGGGGAAATTTCTAGTGTGAGGGAAATTACTATATGGGGGCAGTGTGGGGGAAATTACTATATGGGGCAGTGTGGGGGAAATTACTATATGGGAGCAGTGTGGGGGAAATTACTATATGGGGCAGTGAGGGGGAAATTACCATTTGGGGCAGTGAGGGGGAAATTACCATATGGGGCAGTGAGGGGGAAATTACTATACGGGGCAGTGTGGGGGAAATTACTATATGGGGCAGTGTGGGGGAAATTACTATACGGGGCAGTGTGGGGGAAATTACTATATGGGGCAGTGTGGGGGAAATTACTATATGGGGCAGTGTGGGGGAAATTACTAGTGTGAGGGAAATTACTATATGGGGGCAGTGTGGGGGAAATTACTATATGGGGCAGTGTGGGGGAAATTACTATATGGGGGCTGTGTGGGGGAAATTACTATATGGAGCAGTGTGGGGGAAATTACGATATGGGGTAGTGTGGAGGAAATTACTATATGGGGCAGTGTGGGGGAAATTACTATATGGGGCAGTGTGGGGGAAATTACTATATGGGGCAGTGTGGGGGAAATTACTATATGGGGTAGTTTGGGGGGAAATTACTGTATGGGGGCAGTGTGGTGGAAATTACTAAATGGGGCAGTGTGGGGGAAATTACTATATGGGAGAAATTACTATATGGGGCAGTGTGGAGGAAATTACTATATGGAGCAGTGTGTGGGAAATTACTATATGGGGGCAGTGTGGGGGAAAATAACTATATG
>NW_024400327.1:0-36663 GCF_905171765.1 Bufo bufo
CTGTCCCCCAAACATATGAGTTTCAGAACGGCCTGCTGACGTTTACTAGTGTTGAGCGGCATGTCCCATATTCGAATTCGCGATATTTCGCGAATATTCGAAATAATATTCGAAAAATATTCGCGAATATTCGAATTCGTTATTATTTCGCATATGCGATAATTCGATAAAACATATTATGCGATACATTTAACTAATCCTACAGGCGTCACTTCACTGTGTTGTTAGAATATACCATCGGATCTAATTTTTCCATACGTTCGTGAAAACTCAGTTCCGATGGTATATTTTAACTAATGCGGCAGGGTTAATAGCATTTTTCAAAAATTCGCCTATTAGCCGGCTGGATAATTCGCTTATTCGCTATATTCTTTTATTCGCTACCTAACCACTTAAAATAATGTGATGCTATTGTTCGCGCGCACGTGCGCGCATTATAGGCGTGGTTTATCGTAAGTACGTCAGGGTCAATAGCATTTTTCAAATATTCTAATATTCGCCTAACCGCTGCCTGTTAGATAATTTGCCTATTCGATATAGTCGCTTATTCGCTACATACACCACCTGTTAGTGTGTTGCGATTGTGCTTGCGCACATGCGCACGTGCGCGCGCGCGCATTATAGGCGTGGTTTATCGCAAGTACGTCAGCTCCATTTTAAGAGTGATTCTTCCTGAGAAGAGATAATGGTGGGCACAAAATTTCATGACGAAGAGGATGAACTCCTGCTAACCGTAAGTACAAAACTTCATGTCATAACATTTTGAACGCATGTTCGCACCATATTTGTATAGTATTGTAATTATTAAGTAATAAGCAATAGTATGTTTATTATATCCGTTTATTATATCCGCATAAATGCGCATGCGCGAATATAGTATTAAACATGCGGATATATATGCGCACTAAATCTAACTTTATTTTTAATCATGTCTGATTAGATAATCATCATTGTTGTAATAAGTATTGTTTTGACATCACAGCACTTTGTAAGATGTATGTATGTATGTATGTATGGACAGCAAAAATGATGTTTTATTGTCTCCATGTTCTAAGAGCTATATATTTTTTTTTTGAGAGAGATTTTCTTATGTAGGGGCTCATTTTTTGCGGGATGAGGTGACGGTTTTATTGGTACCATTTTTTGGGACATACGCGTTTTTGATCACTTGGTGTTGCACCTTTTGTGATGCAAAATATTTTTTTTTGACACTTTTTTTTTTTTTTTTTTACGGTGTTCATCTGAGGGGTTAGCTCATGTGATATTTTTATAGAGCTGGTTTTTACGGACGCGGCAATACCTAATATGTATACTTTTTTTTTATTTGTTTCACTTTAACACAATAATAGCATTTTTGAAACCCTAAAAATTATGTTTTAGTGTCTCCATGTTCTAAGAGCTATAGTTTTTTTATTTTTTGAGAGATTTTCTTATGTAGGGGCTCATTTTTTGCGGTATAAGGTGACTGTTTTATTGGTACCATTTTGTGGGACATACGCGTTTTTGATCACTTGGTGTTGCACCTTTTGTGATGCAAGTTGACAAATATATTTATTTTTGACACAGTTTTTTTTTATTTTTTCACTGTGTTCACCCGAGGGGTTAGGTCATGTGATATTTTTATAGAGCTGTTTTTTACGGACGCGGCAATACCAAATATGTCTATTTTATTTTATTTTTTCTATTTTTAGAAAAAAAAATGTATTCCTTATTTGGGGCCTTTTTTTTTTTTTTACATGTGAAACTTTTTTTTATTTTATTTTTTCAACCCTTTATTTATTTATTTTTAATTTTACACTTTTCGTCCCCCATAAGGTCATACAAGAGCTCTGGGGGACATTTACTTAACTTTTTTTTCACTGTTGATTTCTCCTGTAACTGGGGCTGACATAGTAGCCCCAGTTACAGTGGAAATGCACCCCTATAGAGGCTGTACAGCAGCAATCCTGCGCTGTACAGCCTCACAGCAGGGCTGACCTCACACAGCTCCTGCACTCTCCGGTCACGGCGGTCACGTGACCGCTGGGCCGGAACAGGAAGCGCACAGCGCTTCCTTCTCTGCAGACACAGCGCTTAGTGATCGCTGTGTCTGCAGCGATCTGGAAGGCAAGGACACCTGGGCACTGTCCCTGCCTTCTCTCTGGGTTGCCCTGCTGTCACTGACAGCGGGCAACCCGATCAGCAGCTGCACTTTCTGAACGGACGTTTTAAAACGTGGTTTCAGAAATAGAGATCCACCTATAGGACGTTTATATCCTATGGGCGGACGGAAAGTGGTTAAAAACTCTCAGAAGATAAGCATGGTCCTCACTGGAGTGAACTAGCGCATTTTTTTAGCAACTTTTTTAATAGTCCCAATAGTAAATCTGTCTAGAGATTTATCTACATAAGAAAACATGCCCACTGCGCAGTTTTAGCGTTTGCGCATTTTCTTGCAACTTTTTCACTCCATTATTCTGACTTGAGCTAATGATAAATCTGGCCCCATGTCTTATTGGTCTGGAGAAGAATTGAAAATTTCTTCCTGCCATTATTTGCTGGTTCATTTAGCGTTACCCAGGGTGCACCACGGGGAGGCGAACCAGCTGTACACCCCATATCGTACCGTCACTTATTAGACAGGTACATATCAGCTCAGCCGGCCAATATCCGATTGTTCAGACCCCACCCACATACAATCGCAATACAATCAGATCTTATAACGTTAACATTAAATATAATATTTCCACCTTCTAACAAATACTTTTTGCTGTGTTTTGGATGATATTTATTAATAATCCTTGTATTTCATAAATTTTGTAATACATGTTTGCATCTTTATCCTGCAGCGCATGTTGAAGAAGGGATATGACAGGACCCGGAAGCAGGCGGAGAAGAGGGCAATCGTCGAGGGGGTCGTCAAGGATTTGAAAAAAAAATTTGGACGGACCCACGACGAGTTGCAAATTGTTAAAAAGTGGTCGGATCTGAAGAGGAGGCACCCGGACTGGGTCAAAGAGCTCAGTGAGAGAGTCTGCCCTGGTACTTATTTTTTTAATCACCCGTTACAAATTATTACTTCTTTTTACCTGTTGTGAAACATAGCAAATCATCCCTTTACCTCATACATCTCTCCCTCGCTGTGAGTGTATATATATATTTATCCACACAGCGCGGTAGTGATGTATGATGTAACCGGCTGATTTTGTACTTTGCACACACACATAATAATAAATATATGTGTGTGTGTATATCTAGATAAACAGCAATCATCAATCTGTATTAGGGCTGTTTCACACGAGCAGATTCCGTGCGTGACATCCGCTCCGTGAATGACAGCCAAGACCCGATGCAGACTGCAGAGGCACGGAGCATTAACATGACTGATAATGCTCCGTGCCTCTCTGTGATCTCTATACTACAAAATCACAGTGACAACTTTATCTCACTGTGATTTCGTAGTAAAGAGGTCACAGAGAGGCACGGAGCATTATCAGTCATGTTAATGCTCCGTGCTTCTGCTGTCCGCATCGGGTCTTGGCTGTCATTCACGCAGCGGATGTCACGCACGTCATCCGCTCGTGTGAAACAGCCCTTAGGCCCCTTTCACACGGACGGATTAGGTCCAGATACGTCCAGGGTGTGTTCAGTGAAACTCGCACTATTTTGCAATAAAGTTGACTCAGTTTAATCTGCGATTGCATTCAGTTTTTTTACTCGCGGGTGCAATGTGTTTTGATGCGTTTTTCATGCACGTGATAAAAAACTGCAGGTTTAGACACAACATCTCTTAGCAACCATCACTGAAAAACGGATCACACCCCCACTTGCTTGCGGATGCAATGCGTTTTTCACGCAGCCCCATTCACTTCTATGGGGCCAGGGCTGCTTGAAAAACGCAGAATATAGAAAATGCTGCGATTTTCATGCAACGCAGAACTGATACGTCAAAAACAACGCTCATGTACACAGATCCATTGAAATGAATGGGTCAGGATACAGTGTGGGTGCTATTCTTTCACGTAACGCATTGCACCCGCGCGGAAAACTTGCTCATGTGAAAGGAGCCTTACAATAAAAGTCCCCATCCATCATTACATTACATACATCCCCCACTTAGGTTAGTTTCACAATAGCGGCATGGACGTCGCCAGGCTGTTCCCTCATGTGAACAGCTTGTCGGATCCGTCCTGCCGCTAGTGTACGTGTGGCCCCATACTACAGCTCCATCACCATTGACTTTCAAGGGATTGTGGCGTTATTCCTGGGCATGAACATCTGCAAACCATGCCGACATGTTCTAGTTTTATTCTGTGCACCTCTCAGCATGGTTTATCGTTGTAGCCTTGGTATGACGCCCCGTTCCCACTACAGTCAATGGGTCCGGAGCGGTATTCCTGAGCCACACGTAAACTAGCGGCAGGACGGATCCGAGGTTCCAGAGCTCTCTGCTGCTATTGTGAAAATAGCCTTACTTAGCATTTCTTATTAGTTCTGAGTTGTTTCTCTAAGGGCCCATTCACAAGTGCTCAATTTCATAATTTATTTTTCTGAACTGACTTGAGGACCCATTCATCTCTAAGGGTGCCGCACGATGTGCATCCCGTCTCCAGAAAAGCGGACCCGCACTTCTGGGTCCACATTTCAGTTCTTTAAAAAAAATGAACGAATATATTTTTGCACTAAATATAACTTCATCTTTTATGATGTCTGATTAGATATTCATCATTGTTGTAATAAGTATTGTTTTGCCATCACAGCACTTTTTATTTAGCAAGTATGTATGTATGTATGGGCAGCAAAGAAATATCAAGCACATGCACATTGCATATACATTTTCCTACCACACACTGTATACCACATACAAACACATAGTCTATTTATTCGAGTTTATGTCTTATTGGTCTGGAGAAAAACTAAAAAGTTCTTCCTGCCATTATTTGCTGGTTCATTTAGCGTTACCCAGGGTGCACCACGGGGAGGCGAACCAGCTGTACACCCCATACCGTACCGTCACTTCACTAGACAGGTACATATCAGCTCAACTGGCCAATGTGCGATTGATCAGACCCCACCCACAATCGCAATACAATCCGATCTTATAACGTGAACATTAAATATAATATTTACACCTTTTAACAAATACTTTTTCCTGTATTTTGGATGATATATATTAATAATCCTTGTATTATTGTCCTAAATTGAGGCCAAGAATAGTCATATTATATTATTGCCATTGACGTGCGGTCTTCAAAATGCGTCACGCACATTGCCGGTTTTCTTTTTTTTTTTTTTTGTGTGGGTGGATAAGAAAAACACATTACGGACGTTTAAATTGAGCCTAAATCCAAATGTTGTGTGATTACAGGTCTTCCAGTTCCAAAGGACCGCCGCCGTGTAACCACGGCGGATTTACATCTGGTGGAGGTCTCCGCAGGGGAGGAGGAGGAGGAGGATGAGCAGGCTGGCCCCTCCCACAGTTTTAGAGGTGGTGCCACCAACCCACCTGATGTGGGGAATGTTGTGGAGGTGGCATCTGCCGAACCCACCCCAGCTCCTGAGGAAGACGACCAGGCGTTGGTCACCACCCCGCACCAGGAGGGTAAATATGTGCACACATCATTGTAATTATGTATACATCACATATTTATAAACATTAACCCTCAGTACCCCATGCCCATTTTTACTTTAACGCTAATTAAAAAATTTTCTTAAATATTAAAAGGTATCTATTTTTGTGCTAATAACTTTAAAAAGAGTTTACTTTTCACGGGCATAGTTCTATCTTATCATTACACATTGTACTTCATGACAGTGGTAAAATTTAGTCCAAATTTTAATGGCATCTTTGTTCAAAAAGTAACTAATCTAAAAAAATATTAGAAATAAAATTATATAATCAAAATAAAAATATCACTTGATGCTACAATATAGATTAATAGAGATTAAATAAATGTATAAGTTTACAATCGCCATATGCATATATCATGTTTAGATAATTTATTAACTGAAATATAATTCAATAACAGTTTGGTTATGCAGTCACTTTTTGTCGCCTACATAGTGTCAGCGACAAATAAATAACCCCATTTCAGAAACCACACACCCTCTATTTAATCAAAATTTATTCTATAAAGTCTGTTAACGATTTAATGGTCCAACGCTAATCTATTAAAATGTTAAAAAAATCAAAATAATTTGAACAAATTATAAATTACAAACTATTTTATTTGAAAACATTGTAGTGTTTAAATCTTAAAAAAATCTTAAACCTATTACACAGAATATGTATATTTACAAACAGTTGTGCACAAAACCCTTAACTTTGGTCGCAAAGCAGGCTGATATGCATGGGGTGATGTGACAGACTGATGGGCTTGGTTTTCATGCGCCATCTGTGCGCTTTCTGCAGAAGACTGGGTGGGAGATAATGTGAACGTGCTGGATGCACTGTCGGCCACCCAATTGACTAATGCCTGTACCTGCTCAGGCCTTACCATCCTTAGAACGGCATTGTGCCCCACCAAATATCCCTGTAAATTCTGGCGGCTACTGGGACCTGAGGTAGCTGGTACACTAGGACGTGTGGCTGTGGCAGAACGGCCACGTCCTCTCCCAGCACCAGAGGGTCCACTAACACCACCACGACCATGTCCACGTCCGCGTCCCTTACTAGATGTTTTCCTCATTGTTACCGTTCACCACAATAAGAAAAATATTATTCGGGCCAATGTATTGAATTCAAATTCAGGCCTTTTTTTACAGACACCTAACACTATCTGGCTATCTATTTAGGTACCGTATTACACTAATACAGGCACAGCAGTAATGACATATTTAGCAGAATATAGTTTTTAGGCGCTGTGTGACAGGTATACCCTTAAGTTTTTCAGAATGACCCTATCAGCACCTTGAATCTAATATACCCTTTTAGGGATATATTTAAAGTAGGCCTGATACAGCAGAAACCACTAATTTTGAGAATTGCAAATTTGGGAATTGTTTTTCAACCCAGAACAAAAACTGTGCTTTTACGGTCAATAAAAATAACTTGACCAGCTAAAGTAGTACAGATTTTGATTAATATAAATGTGAGGCCTATTTTTTAAAGCGCTGGGTGACAGGCTCAACTTGCCCCTGATGTAGTATATGGCCAAAAAATAACCACACTATTGATGGTTAAATGCACTTGGTGACAGCTTTACCCTGATGTAGGATATAGCAAAAAATAACCACACTATTGATGGTTAAATGTACTTGGTGGCAGCTTGTGCTGGCTTACAAGCAAGCCACAAAATGGCCGCCAATCACCCCAGAAAATCTACATAAACTAATATTATATAACACAACAAATTTAATTTAAAACATACTAAAATGTCACTAAATAATCTAATATATAACTACATTTATTATGGTATACTTTAAAAATGACACTCAAATTATGTGCACTTAAAGAGGACCTTTCACCGATTATTACAATATGAACTAACTATACAGACATGGAGAGCGGCGCCCGGGGATCTCACTGCACTTACTATTATCCCCGGGCGCCGCTCCGTTCTCCTGCTATGTCCTCCGGTATCTCTGCTCACTAAGTTATAGTAGGCGGAGATTCCAGTCCCTAAGTTATGGTAGGCGGAGTCTGCCCTTGTTCTGCTCTAGCGCTGGCCAATCGCAGCGCAGAGCTCACAGCCTGGGAGGTTATTTTCTCCCAGGCTGTGAGCTCTGCAATACGATTGGCCAGCGCTACAGAAGAACAAGGGCAGACTCCGCCTACCATAACTTAGGGAACGGAGATACCGGAGGACATAGCAAGATAACGGAGCGGCGCCCGGGGATAATAGTAAGTGCAGTGAGATCCCCGGGCGCCGCTCTACATGTCTGTATAGTTAGTTCATAGGGTAAGAATCGGTGAAAGGTCCTCTTTAACTACATACTACACAAAATTCAATAAATGACTCTTATTGTTAATTGATATATTTATTTTTTGTGTTTCATAACAGTAATCAAAAAAATTGCAACAAAAATTGCAAAAATGAAAGAGAGGCATCAGAAAACGGTCATGGAATTCAGAGCCCACATCCGGAAATCCCAGAAAATGCTTCAGGAATTCCATGACCAATATGGAGAGGACCTGAAGGAACTTACAGGCCTGCAGGAAGAACTGCAAAACTTCCCTTAAACTTATTATAATTTATTTATTTTTTTATTAAAAAAGTTTTCTTCAGTTATATTGCAGCGTACTCAAGTTGTGTGTAATAGTGTTCCTGGGTGTAGTAGTGCAATAAACACTAACCTGAGACGGCTGACTCTCTGCATAGGCAGGTGATGGTAGAAATTGTTCGTGACGCCAGTGCCAAGTAAACGGTGGCACGCCGTTTGCGGATAGCAGGAATAAATGAGGAACACCGTGAGGTTAAAACAGAACTCCAACTTTGGTAGGTTTCATGGAGACATTTACGGAATCGCAGTTCCTTAGCATACAGTCGATTTTTCAATACGGTTGATGAAGGCAATACAGATTAAGCAAGGTGATTACAGAGTGTTAAACACAGGACTTGCAGTACAGGAGCTTGCACTCTATCTCTGACTGATCCTGGAATATAGCAAATCTTCTCCAAGGCCCAATAACCTAGTTCTGGCTTTATATCCTTGGTTGTAGCTTTAGAGAGTACCTCCTCTGTTATTTTGAATACCTCTTACTTCTCTGCACTTTGCCTCTGTCCCTCTCAGCTTCCTTAGGTTCTAGAAACTTCTGCACAGTGGTCTTCCTGCTTCTGCATATCTATATATTCAGGAGGGGAACCTTCTCCTTGGATTTGGAACCCGGTTACAGGGACTGCAATACCCTCTCCTGGTCTGCAGGCTTCAGGCCTGGACTTGTCTCTGACATAGTCTAATCTCTGGTTAGACTAGACTACAGACTCCAACTCCAACTCTAGACTCTCTTTCCCTTCCCTGACTGGGCCTTATATAAACTAGGGCTCTCTAGCTCCCTCTAATGACTAGAAGCTGGAATGACACCCCTAGCAGGCCTGTACATGCAGTTTCACAGTAACAGGGAAATATATAGCATTACATTACATTTTATAAAACTGACATATACCAACTTCGCATAAATAAGGAGGGACGACAGCACACCAAGTGACACTTTTGTAGTGACGGGCATTACAGTCCCCGTACACTACATAATTGATTCCATACTTATTTTTCTATAAGGTTATGTTTTTGTATAATTTTAACTGCAGTCTTATCAGTAAAGGAGCCTTTAGTCCACGTTCAAAGTCAGCAGGGTTCGGACAGACAACAGCAGTAGGTACATCTTAACAGTGTAGTATAAGGCCTACACATAAATAATTTTTTTCATGACAGCAGCAACAGGTAGTGTTGTATAATGAGGCATATACATAACAAATCAACTTGATCAAGACAGCAGCAGCAGGTAGAGCTAACGTATTCGGAGGGCTACAAGTCACCTTTAAATGTACAGCAGCAGCAGGTATTTATAGTGTTGTATCATGAGGTATATACATAACAAATCAACTTGATCAGGACAGCAGCAACAGGTAGAGCTAACGTTATATTCTGAGGCATACAAGTCAGCTTCATCTGGACAGCAGCAGTAGGTAAAGTTAACATTTTAGGTTGATTAGTAAATTGAAAAATCAACTTTATCAGGACAGCTGACGGTGTTGTATAAGGACTTCACATAGCTACCAAAGGACAAACAACTATCTTGACATAACTCTGTATGATCATGACAGACAGCATCTGCAGCTGGTAGATATTAAAAGTCGAGTATAAAACATAAACATATCTCATCCTAACTCAGGAGGACAGGCAGCAGCAGGTAATGTGGATTTTCAAAAGGCTGAATGCTAACTCGCCGTGATCAGAACAGACAGCATCAGAATCCGCAGTAGGCAAATATTAACAGTGGATTATACAGCCTACACATAACTCTCAATGATCAGGACAATAGAAGCAGTCATTGCTAACGGTGGAGTATAATGACTACATAGTACTCTGAAGTAGTAGGCCAAGATCAGCATGCAGTTGGTAAGTTAAAGTAGCATTCTAATTACTACACAAAGTTTGGCATGACTAAGCAGTAATAGAGAGTGTCAGGTTATAATATTGCAGCAGACAAAATTTTGTAACAGATGGGGCTGTGGAAGACCGATTATAAAAGTATTAAAAAAAAAGATTGAACACCCAACTACAGCATGTGTATTCATCGCTTATATATACACTGTTGTCCAACAAAAATAAAATATTTAAAACAAAAAAATTATAACAGTTCATTATTATTAAATGTTCTTGAAAAGGCCAATATAACATTGTACAATAAATCATTTATCTAAAAAAACAACGTAATTTATAATAGAAAATTATTGTTTAACGCACATTAATTAACCTTTGTGTGAACACACTATTACCTTTCAAATGTATTATTGAACAAAGCTTTAGATTACAAAATACAAATCTACATTCAAAATGTATTATATATAGAGTATCAACCAAATTTTAACAAAAAATAAATTGATACTTTTAAAAAAGTATCTTATTATAAAATAAATTATCCAACTATCCATACTGTGATCCAAATATCAACCTCAATAATACAATATTGCATAGTAAAATTGTCTTAAGTTATATTAGTTCCATTATTTTTTAAAATTGTAAAGATCAAATGTGTCTGAAAAAAAATAAAAATAAACAATTGACGAGTCAACAAAGAAATAACTATCATGAATCTGATATAGTGTCTGTTTGTTTAACTGGACATGTCGGAGCATAGCTTCGTCAATAAAGACATCAACATGTGATGCAATGAGTAGAATCACTCACAAAATGGTGACATGGCTTCAAGATTATTATACTGTCAGCAGTTAATTTTGAAAGTTTACATTCTGGAATTATATTACACTTGCATGTGAAAATAATCATTATATAATTGTCAAGAAGTAAGATTACATATAAATGTATATATCTCTATATACATGTGGCAATAACGCTCCATTAACAAAACCGGATTACCACACGGATGAGTATAACGCCAGTAACACCCAACCATGTAGAGAGGTCAACACGGAAGCCAGGCATCCTTTCCAGGACAACCGACAACACCATGTTAGAACCTAAGTCCGTATTAAAATAATAAATAAAACAAAAAACTTTTATTAGGTTTATCAATCAGTCTTGTACAATGTTAAGTGCACAAAACCTTTTGAAAATTGAAGCCCACATGCGGTCCCCACCTTGCTAGAGTAAGAACCACAACATGGACGCCAACAACCCAATTAAAGCAAAATTAAAATTTTTATAATAAAATAAAATAAATTATTTTGGTGAATGAAGCGTAAAACCACATGAATGTATTAAACAAAAACGTTTTTATTCTATCTATATTCCAATCAAATTCTTGACAATATACGATGAATAGTGCACATTCGCAAATATTAAACATGAACACCATTTTATGAAAATAATAATACTCAATACTTGTCATATTACAAGGGCTAATAAGTGGTCCATGCTGGTTCTCCTTTGCATGATCTTGAAAAAAAAAATTCCACAGTTTAATTTGAATAATTTACTATATTTCAGACACATTACTTGGCTGCATTAGGCTAAACAGTAGCAGTGAAATAGTAACGCAACAGTATAAGGCTTACAAATCAAAGGGCCAAACAATTAAGGATAACTACTGAAACTACCATTAAAATAGAAAAATCTGCCTGGAAGAAATCCAGTTAGCCATTCATGATATACCAACTGGGAAGGCACCGGGCCGGGATGGGATTCCGATTGAGGTTTATTCCAGGTACAGTGAAATTCTTAGTCCCCAACTCCTTAGGCTGTACTCTGCGTCATATCGGGGCCATCAGCTACCTGAGACCTTGTATGATGCAACTATTGTTGTTATATTAAAGCCGGATAAGGATCCAACGGTGTGTGGCTCTTACAGGCCGATTTCATTGCTTAATTTAGACTACAAAATTCTGACTAGGCTGTTAGCTTCCCGTTTAAATAAAGTAATTACGTCCATAGTTCATCAGGATCAGGCAGGGTTCATGTCGGGGAGGACCACCTCTGACAATATCAGGAGAGCCCAGGTCATTGCTCAGGTAGGAGTAGCGGAGGGTCGTGAATGGGCTTTGGCGTCACTTGACACGGCCAAGGCCTTTGACTCTGTGGAGTGGCCTTTCCTGTTGCGGATCCTGAGGGAATTTGGGTTTGGGCCGGGGTTCATACGGTGGGTAGAGATTCTGTAACATAGACCTAAGGCAAATATACTAGTGAATGGTACCCTATTGGATTCATTTACTTTGCATAGAGGCACCAGACAGGGCTGCCCCCTTTCCCCCCTCTTGTTTGCGGTGGTAATTGAGCATTTAGCGTTGCGGATCAGACAGGATGGGTCCTTCAAGGGGATTTCTAAGGGAGATAGAGAGGAGAAAATAGGTCTGTACGCAGATGATCTCCTTCTGTTTATGGACGAGCCTGAGCAGACCCTCCCCAGTGCAATTGAGGTAATAGAGAAATTTGGCACATACTCGGGCTTGCTCATAAACTGGACGAAATCAGATATTATGCCTCTTTGGGATCATGGATGGCCGAAGTGTATACATAATTTAGCGGTAGTAGACTAGTTTAAATATCTTGGTATTGTGATCATAAAGGACCCTTGCGTCTCTGTGGTGAGAAATATAGAACCGATGGAATCCGTATTCATTGATAAATTTAAAACATGGAAGGCATTGCCGATTTCAGTGATGGGGAGACTGAATTTAGTAAAAATGATTTTGCTTCCCAAGGGTCTGTATCTCCGGTTGCACGCATGCGCCCAGGTACCAAAGGCCTTTTTTGATAGGCTGCATTCCCTGGTTACGGCTTTTGTGTGGGGCAAAGCTAGGAGTAAGCTTTCACAGAAAGTACTACAGAGGTTTAAGACAAGGGGGGGGAATGGCTTTACCTGATTTTTTTATATATTATCTGGCAGGTCTGTTGAAGTATGTGGCTGCATGGGTTAGACAGGGAGAACTACCAGGATCGGAATATTGGTTCAGGGAATATCTTAATCTTTCTACTCTATGGCCTGTGCTGGAGTCTCCGAGTTTAGTCCCCAGGAGGTTACTTCCTGCTCATAGATTGGCTAACCAAGTATGGAAAGCAGCCAAATTCAATTCGTATGTAGACTTACCAGATGCAACTCCGCTTTGGGATAATCTCATGTTGCCGCATCTGATGGCCTTGGAGGGTGCCGAATCATGGGAAAGATACGGGGTGCTGACACTGGCTGAGTTATATGATGAGGGTGTATTGCGGACTTTGCAGCAACTACAGGAGAAATTCCAGATTCCCCATTCTTTCTTTTTTTTTTTTTAAATTCTTTATTTCTTATTTTGCAAAAATAACAGCATTATTGCATGTTGAATCACATACTTTAGAAAATAATAGTCGGTTCCATGCCGACTGATATCATGAAGCATAATCCAACAATTCACATACAATTACAACACATAAGTCTGTGTTTGATATTCAGCCTATGGTGACAATAAGGCACCTCGATTCATCAACAAAAACCATGCAAAAGTAAAAAAAAAAGACCATGGAAGATGTAGCCATGGCATGAAAATAAAAGAAAATTCGACAGACAATGACATGTATGAGGAGGGGGGCCACAAGAAAAGGATACAAAAGGAGGAATTGAGGGGGAAAGGATTTAAGGGAGAGGGGGGGGGGGGAGAAATGAAGTGTACAATAGTGTCCGGTCTAGACTCTCAAGACAGCAAATTCCGATACTCCGCGGAGTCCTGAAAGGTGAACCAAGGAGACCACATAGCAACAAAAGCTCTGTTACCACCTTTCAGAGATGCTGTGAGTTCCTCCATTCTCCGAATCTCTTTAACCTTCTGAATCCACATTCCCACGGAGGGAGGCGAACCAGACTTCCACCTCGCAGGGACACAAGCTCTAGCTGCTATAACCAGATATCGTAGACAAGATCGTTGAAGTAATATCAACGGCAAGTCCGAAAGAAAGAGTAAGAAAAACTCTGGTGTGTTAGGGATTGAAAAGGGAAAAATGGAGGCCAGGGCCTTCTGGACAGCCTCCCAGAAGGGTTTAACTTTGTCACATTGCCAGAAAATATGCAGGAGGGAACCTTGGTAGGCGACGCCGGCGTCACATCTCCAACATAGAGGAGAAGCCAACGGAGACGGGTAGGAACATAATACCACCTCAATAGTAATTTGTAACTGATATTTACTTGCAATGGATGATTTATGAGTAAACTGGAAAATTCTAAGCCACTGGTCGGAGGAAATATCCCTGTGCAAGTCCTGAGCCCATGTTGCTGAGTAAGGTGGGAGATAGTCCGAACCCGGCGTTACCAATGCCTTGTATAATTCTGAGAGAGAGTGCCGATATAGGCCGGAACCTATACATATTTTTTCAAAAGAAGTGAGTGCCCTATCATATCCATGAGTGGATGGAATAGAAGAAAGGAAATGATGTAGCTGCCTTGATCTCCATGGACCTAGAGGACAGGGGTCTGTCAGACCTAATAGTTCAGAGTAAGTGAGCCATCTGCCAGAAGTTCTGAAGAATGGTGCCCTACACCTACCACTCAACCTCCACTGTGCGAACGGACCCCTGAGGAAGTCCGGATGTCCTAGGATAGGGAACATTGGAGATGGTGCAGGGGAGATTGTAGATATCTGTTGGTACTTACGTAATTGAGCTAAGGTAGGACCTATGAGAGGGTGAGAGGAAAGGTCACTAGGGACCTTCCTATCCGTCCATGGAAGGAGGGCCAAAGGAGTTCGTAATGTGAATTGCTCAATTGAGATCCATTGCTTGAACTGAGTGTGTCGGGACCAATCTACCACACGTTGAAACAGAGGCTGCATAATACTTTCTTAGATCAGGGATCCCCAGGCCCCCCCTTTCCTTCGGCACATGTAATAAGGATCTAGATAGTCTCGAATTTTTCCCTGCCCACAGAAATCTAAAGAGATCCCGATGTACAACAGAGAAGAAACTGGCCGGAATGTGGATAGGAAGGGTCTGAAACAGATACATTAAGCGTGGGAGGACGTTCATTTTGAAAATGGCGCACCTGCCAAACCACGTATATAGGCCTTTGGACCATCTCTTGAGGTCATCTCTGATCCTATTCAAGAGTGGAGTAAAATTCCTGGAGAAAAGCTCACGCAAATCCCTGGGAATCATTGTGCCTGAATATTTAATGGCACCTGTCGCCCAACGGAAAGGCAAGGAACCCGCCAGTTCGGCTTCTAGAGCCGGTGGAATGGAGACATTAAGCACTTCCGATTTCTGGAAGTTAATTTTAAGATTGGACAAGTTATGGAATACTTTGAATTCCTCAATTAGGTTAGGGAGGGCAACTTGAGGATTGGTTATCATGAACAACAGGTCGTCTGCATAGGCTGCTATCTTAAACTCCTTTTCCTTTACCATGAGACCAGAAATGTCCG
This sequence comes from Bufo bufo, assembly GCF_905171765.1. Taxonomy (NCBI): domain Eukaryota; kingdom Metazoa; phylum Chordata; class Amphibia; order Anura; family Bufonidae; genus Bufo; species Bufo bufo. The sequence goes on from NW_024400327.1 coordinate 15,486, forward strand.
GGTTATTCCTTATAGTCCTCAGGAGTGGTTCTAGGGTAAGGATAAAAATTAAAGGAGATAAAGGGCAAGCCTGGCGTGTACCATTCCTGATCTCAAAGGGAGGCGAGAGGACACCATTAACCTTTGCGGCTGCCGAGGGAGAGGAGTATAAGGAGCGGATCCACGTCAATAAGGAACCCTCCACACCCACATGGTTTAATACTGCAAATAGCCAAGGCCAACCTACCCTGTCAAAAGCCTTTTCGGCATCTGTGGACAGGAGACATAGATTGGACCGTTGAATTTTGGCTAGATGTACCAGGTTCAAGACCTTTGTGGTGTTGTCTCTCGCCTCCCTTGAGGGAATGAAAGCCACCTGATCTAGGTGAATAAGGTCCGTCAGGTATGGGGTCAGGCGGGTGGCTAAAACTTTTGCGAAGAGCTTAATGTCCACATTAAGTAGAGAAATAGGCCGGTAACTGGCGCAAGCAGTCGGGTCCTTGCCCTCCTTATGGATAACAGTAATGTGTGCATGAGACATGTCTTTAGGGAGAGGCACTCCTGAGCTTAATTTATTAAAGGCATTGGTAAGGGGAGAATGCAGGAGGTGAAGGAATCTCTTATAATATGAGGCTGGTAGGCCATCTGGGCCTGGGGCCTTACTAGGTTGCATTGATTTCAGGGCCTCCCCAATCTCATCAGCTGTAAACGGACTGTTCAAACTCTCAATGGCCTCACTCGGTTATTTCGGTAAACCTGACTTATCCAAATAGGAGCTCATGGCAGAATTCAAGATCTGACTACATTGACTGGGTTGAGGAAGATTGTATAGGTTCTGATAAAATTGATAAAAAGCTTCCCCATTCTTTCTTTTATAGATACCTTCAATTACGGCACGCCCTGAATGCTCAATTCAGGTGGACGAATCGAAGTATTTCTAAATATCCTTTGATAGGGGTGCTGAGATGACAGGGACCTAAGGGCATTATTTCAATACTGTATACACATTTACTGGGCGATCGCATGATTCTTCAACCATTGGAGGTAGAAGCGAAATTGAAGGCTAATATTCCAAATCTTGAGGCTGAAGACTGGGAGGAGGCTATGTTGGTACCTACTAAGGTCTCCCCATCGGTAAATAATAAACTGACACAATTGTTCATATTGCATAGGAGCTATTAGTCACCTCTTAGATTGTATAAAATGGGGATAATGCACAGCAGCAGGTGTCATAGATGTCAAGAGGAGAGTGCTGATTTCTGGTATTTGATTTTTGGGATGCAGATACCTACAAGCTTTTTGGGGTAAAATTGTAGAAATTCTCTCCACAATGTTGCCTGTTTCGATAGAATTCAGCCCTAAAATATGTATCCTGGGGATATTAGAGGAGGAACAGTGGACACATCATCAGAGAATATTCTTGGGGGAGGCTCTTTTCTTAGCTAGGAAGGCGGTGGCGCTGAGGTGGATGGCGGAAAGACTTCCCACGGTAGGCCAATGGAAGACCTTGATGAATCATGCAATGAGTATGGAGGAAGTGGTATATATTCATAGAAAGTGCCCAAGTAAATTCAGAAAGTGTGGGGAGAGTGGAGCTCTTCACTTCATTCCTTACAATCTAGGCATTTGCATTCTGTGTCGGAGGACCCCACTGCGTTGGGTGTTTGAATACTAGAACGTAAATATATAGTACCTCAGATGCCAAGTTGTGGTAATGTCCCCGATAATTACCTGACGCACTATGTATCATGACTGTACAGGGAGTGCAGAATTATTAGGCAAGTTGTATTTTGGAGGATTAATTTTATTATTGAACAACAACCATGTTCTCAATGAACCCAAAAAAACTCATTAATATCAAAGCTGAATATTTTTGGAAGTAGTTTTTAGTTTGTTTTTAGTTTTAGCTATTTTAGGGGGATATCTGTGTGTGCAGGTGACTATTACTGTGCATAATTATTAGGCAACTTACCAAAAAACAAATATATACCCATTTCAATTATTTATTTTACCAGTGAAACCAATATAACATCTCAACATTCACAAATATACATTTCTGACATTCAAAAACAAAACAAAAACAAATCAGTGACCAATATAGCCACCTTTCTTTGAAAGGACACTCAAAAGCCTGCCATCCATGGATTCTGTCAGTGTTTTGATCTGTTCACCATCAACATTGCGTGCAGCAGCAACCACAGCCTCCCAGGCACTGTTCAGAGAGGTGTACTGTTTTCCCTCCTTGTAAATCTCACATTTGATGATGGACCACAGGTTCTCAATAGGGTTCAGATCAGGGGAACAAGGAGGCCATGTCATTAGATTTTCTTCTTTTATACCCTTTCTTGCCAGCCACACTGTGGAGTACTTGGACGCGTGTGATGGAGCATTGTCCTGCATGAAAATCATGTTTTTCTTGAAGGATGCAGACTTCTTCCTGTACCACTGCTTGAAGAAGGTGTCTTCCAGAAACTGGCAGTAGGACTGGGAGTTGAGCTTGACTCCATCCTCACCCGAAAAGGCCCCACAAGCTCATCTTTGAATGATACCAGCCAAACCAGTACTCTACCTCCACCTTGCTGGCGTCTGAGTCGGACTGGAGCTCTCTGGCCCTTTACCAATCCAGCCACGGCCCATCCATCTGGCCCATCAAGACTCACTCTCATTTCATCAGTCCATAAAACCTTAGAAAAATCAGTCTTGAGATATTTCTTGCCCACTCTTGACGTGCAGCTTGTGTGTCTTGTTCAGTGGTGGTCGTCTTTCAGCCTTTCTTACCTTGGCCATGTCTCTGAGTATTGCACACCTTGTGCTTTTGGGGCACTCCCAATGATGTTGCAGCTCTGAAATATGGCCAAACTGGTGGCAAGTGGCATCTTGGCAGCTGCACGCTTGACTTTTCTCAGTTCATGGGCAGTTATTTTTCGCCTTGGTTTTTCCACACGCTTCTTGCAACCCTGTTGACTATTTTGAATGAAACGCTTGATTGTTCGATGATCACGCTCAGAGCTTTGCAATTTTAAGAGTGCTGCATCCCTCTGCAAGATATCTCACAATTTTTGACTTTTCTGAGCCTGTCAAGTCCTTCTTTTGACCAATTTTGCCAAACGAAAGGAAGTTTGCCTAATAATTATGCACACCTGATATAGGGTGTTGATGTCATTAGACCACACCCCTTCTCATTACAGAGATGCACATCACCTAATATGCTTAATTGGTAGTAGGGCTAGTAAAAGGTCTACATTATTTTCGCCTAATCCTGCAGGATAGGCAGCATCATAATTTAATGATAAAATTGAAGAATAAAGAGTAATTATAACTACATGTTCAGGATAGACAGATGCAGCATCAACAAGATGGAAGTTTGAAATGGTTGAGCATAAGGTCTAAACATAACTTGGCACAACTCAGTAGGAATGCTATAATCAACATTTAAATATAATGATGTAGTGTAAGGACTAAACCAAAATCAGCCTGATCAGCAAATCAATAGCAGCATCAACAGGATGGAAGATGGAAAATGTCTGTAAAAGCCTAAACATAGCTCTGAATAACTATCCAGGACAGACAGCATCACGTTCAAAGTGGCAGCAGCAAATGTGTACTGAGGAATGGGAAATCAACAGGCCATGGTAAGCCCATACATGAAATATGACATGTCAGTCAGCAGCAGTTCAAAGTTGGCAGCAGCAATGTGGTACTGCTTAATGGGAAATCAACAGGCCATGGTAACCCATAAATGAAATAAGACATTTTAGATCAGCATCACGTTCAAAGTTGGCAGCAGCAATGTGTACTGCGGAATGGGAAATCAACGAGGCCATGGTAAGCCCATAAATGAAATATGACATGTCAGTCAGCAGCAGGTTTCAAAGTTGGCAGCAGCAATGTGTACTGCTTAATGGGAAATCAACAGCCAAGTGTAAGCCCATAAAATGAAATAAGAACATTTAGTCAGCATCACGTTCAAACCATGGCAGCAGCAATGTGTACTGCGGAATGGGAAATCAACAGGCCATGGTAAGCCCATAAATGAAATATGACATGTCAGTCAGCAGCAGGTTCAAAGTTGGCACAGCAATGTGTACTGCGGAATGGGAAATCAACAGGCCATGGTAAGCCCATAAATGAAATATGACATGTTAGTCAGCATCACGTTCAAAGTTGGCAGCAGCAATGTGTACTGCGGAATGGGAAATGAACAGGCCATGTAAGCCCATAAATGAAATAAGACATGTCAGTCAGCAGCAGGTTCAAAGTTGGCAGCAGCAATGTGTACTAGCGGAATGGGAAATCAACAGGCCATGGTAAGCCATAAATGAAATAAGACATTTTAGACAGCAGCACGTTTCAAAGTTGGCAGCAGCAATGTGTACTGCGGAATGGGAAAAGCAACAGGGCCATGGTAAGCCCATAAATGAAATATGACATGTCAGTCAGCAGCAGGTTCAAAGTTGGCAGCAGCAATGTGTACTGCTTAATGGGAAATCAACAGGCCATGGTAAGCCCATAAATGAAATAAGACATTTTAGTCAGCATCACGTTCAAAGTTGGCAGCAGCAATGTGTACTGCGGAATGGGAAATGAACAGGCCATGGTAAGCCCATAAATGAAATATGACATGTCAGTCAGCAGCAGTTTCAAAGTTGGCAGCAGCAATGTGTACTGCGGAATGTGGAATCAACAGGCCATGGTAAGCCCATAAATGAAATAAGACATTTTAGACAGCATCACGTTCAAAGTTGGCAGCAGCAATGTGTACTGCGGAATGGGAAATCAACAGGCCATGGTAAGCCCATAAATGAAATATGACATGTCAGTCAGCAGCAGGTTCAAAGTTGGCAGCAGCAATGTGTACTGAATGGGAAATCAACAGGCCATGGTAAGCCCATAAATGAATAAGACATTTTAGACAGCATCACGTTCAAAGTTGGCAGCAGCAATGTGTACTGCGGAATGGGAAATGAACAGGCCATGGTAAGCCCATAAATGAAATATGACATGTCAGTCAGCAGCAGGTTCAAAGTTGGCAGCAGCAATGTGTACTGCGGAATGTGAAATCAACAGGCCATGGTAAGCCCATAAATGAAATAAGACATTTTAGACAGCATCACGTTCAAAGTTGGCAGCAGCAATGTGTACTGCGGAAGTGGAAATCAACAGGCCATGGTAAGCCCATAAATGAAATATGACATGTCAGTCAGCAGCAGGTTCAAAGTTGGCAGCAGCAATGTGTACTTCCGAATGGGAAATCAACAGGCCATGGTAAGCCCATAAATGAAATAAGACATTTTAGACAGCATCACGTTCAAAGTTGGCAGCAGCAATGTGTACTGCGGAATGGGAAATGAACAGACCATGGTAAGCCAATAAATGAAATATGACATGTCAGTCAGCAGCAGGTTCAAAGTTGGCAGCAGCAATGTGTACTGCGGAATGTGAAATCAACAGGCCATGGTAAGCCCATAAATGAAATAAGACATTTTAGACAGCATCACGTTCAAAGTTGGCAGCAGCAATGTGTACTGCGGAATGGGAAATGAACAGGCCATGGTAAGCCCATAAATGAAATATGACATGTCAGTCAGCAGCAGGTTCAAAGTTGCAGCAGCAATGTGTACTGCTTAATGGGAAATCAACAGGCCATGGTAAGCCCATAAATGAAATAAGACATTTTAGACAGCATCACGTTCAAAGTTTGCAGCAGCAATGTGTACTGCGGAATGGGAAATCAACAGGCCATGGTAAGCCCATAAATGAAATATGACATGTCAGTCAGCAGCAGGTTCAAAGTTGGCAGCAGCAATGTGTACTGCGGAATGGGAAATCAACAGGCCATGGTAAGCCCATAAATGAAAAAAGACATTTTAGACAGCATCACGTTCAAAGTTGGCAGCAGCAATGTGTACTGCGGAATGGGAAATGAACAGGCCATGGTAAGCCAATAAATGAAATATGACATGTCAGTCAGCAGCAGGTTCAAAGTTGGCAGCAGCAATGTGTACTGCGGAATGGGAAATCAACAGGCCATGGTAAGCCCATAAATGAAATAAGACATTTTAGACAGCATCACGTTCAAAGTTGGCAGCAGCAATGTGTACTGCGGAATGGGAAATGAACAGACCATGGTAAGCCAATAAATGAAATATGACATGTCAGTCAGCAGCAGGTTCAAAGTTGGCAGCAGCAATGTGTACTGCGGAATGTGAAATCAACAGGCCATGGTAAGCCCATAAATGAAATAAGACATTTTAGACAGCATCACGTTCAAAGTTGGCAGCAGCAATGTGTACTGCGGAATGGGAAATGAACAGGCCATGGTAAGCCCATAAATGAAATATGACATGTCAGTCAGCAGCAGGTTCAAAGTTGCTGCAGCAATGTGTACTGCTTAATGGGAAATCAACAGGCCATGGTAAGCCCATAAATGAAATAAGACATTTTAGACAGCATCACGTTCAAAGTTGGCAGCAGCAATGTGTACTGCGGAATAGGAAATCAACAGGCCATGGTAAGCCCATAAATGAAATATGACATGTCAGTCAGCAGCAGGTTCAAAGTTGGCAGCAGCAATGTGTACTGCTTAATGGGAAATCAACAGGCCATGGTAAGCCCATAAATGAAATAAGACATTTTAGACAGCATCACGTTCAAAGTTGGCAGCAGCAATGTGTACTGCGGAATGGGAAATGAACAGACCATGGTAAGCCAATAAATGAAATATGACATGTCAGTCAGCAGCAGGTTCAAAGTTGGCAGCAGCAATGTGTACTGCGGAATGTGAAATCAACAGGCCATGTGGTAAGCCCATAAATGAAATATGACATGTCAGTCAGCATCACGTTCAAAGTTGGCAGCAGCAATGTGTACTGCGGAATGGGAAATGAACAGGCCATGGTAAGCCCATAAATGAAATATGACATGTCAGTCAGCAGCAGGTTCAAAGTTGCAGCAGCAATGTGTACTGCGGAATAGGAAATCAACAGGCCATGTGGTAAGCCCATAAATGAAATATGACATGTTAGACAGCATCACGTTCAAAGTTTGGCAGCAGCAATGTGTACTGCGGAATGGGAAATCACAGGCCATGGTAAGCCCATAAATGGAAATATGACATTCAGTCAGCATCAGGTTCAAAGTAGGCAGCATCAATGTGTACTGGCTTAATAGGGAAATCAACAGGCCATGGGTAAGCCCTAAAAGAAATAAAGACATTTTAGACAAGCATCACGTTCAAAGATTGGCAGCAGCAATGATGTACATGCGGAATGGGAAATGCTAACAGGCCAGTCGTAAGCTCCATAAATGTAATATGGACATGTCAGTCAGCAGCAGGTTCAAAGTTGGCAGCAGCAAATGTTGTACTGCGTATGTGGAATCAACAGGTCGCATGGTAAGCCATAAATGAAATAAGACATCTGGCGTGTAGGAATCATCACACGGTTAGGCTGGCTGTGTAGCCGCAGTGTTCTGATACTGACTCAATATGCTTTAAAGAATAAATTGTTGACTACCGATGCATGCGGCGTGTCTATTTAATTTAGTTTTTGGATTGGTAACAATCAATTTAAGTCAAATTATATAATGAAAATTAATTAATCTAATAATATATCAATATATCATTTAAAAAAAACGAAGTTTTGGAGGGAGAGACAAGGAGAGGGATGGACAAGGGACCCTTCAACGGCCTGAACCGACAGCGGGGGACAAGAAGTCACTGCCGATCCAGGACTCGTTCATTTTAATGAATGTAAGTCTGTCCACTGACTCTGTGGACAGACGGGTCCGCTTGTCCGTGACCACCCCACCTGCCGCGCTAAATGTCCGCTCAGACAGTACGCTGGAGGGGGGGCAAGATAGTAACTCCAGCGCATACTGAGCGAGCTCGCGGCAGGTGTCCAGCCTGGCAACCCAGTACTCCATGGGGTCGTCGGTGCTCATGCTGTCGGAAGCACCAACGGACCCCATGTAGTCTGCCACCATGCGGGCCAGCCGCTGGTGGTGACTGCTGCTGCTGCTGCTGCTGCTACTGGGTCGCGCAGACTGGTGTAGAACGACCGCATCTCACCCATAAGGTCACCTGCTCGGCTGGTGCTGCTGGGGCCAGCCACCTGCTGGGTGAGATGGGCGGGGAGAACTGGAGCGTGAGGCCGAGGGTTGGCCTGCTCCAGCCGCTTGATCAGACAGGCCCGCAGTTGATCCATCCGGGCCTGTCTACGGCAGGCTGGAATGAACTGCTCCAGTTTCCCCTTGCAGCGAGGGTCTAAAAGGGTGGCCAACCAATAATCTTCCCTCTCCTTGATTCTCTTGATCCGGGGGTCCCTCCGGAGGCATCGCAGCATGTGGGCAGCCATAGGGAAGAGGACAGCCCGCTGTGACTCTTCATGGATGCCCAGGACCATGACCTCTTGGTCCTCCTGCTGCTGTTGCTGATGCTCCCGGTCGGAGCTGCCCCACCCCCGGACTAACGGTGCCCCCAACACCGTCTCTCCCTCCTGACCAGGCCCAGACTCCTGGACTTCCACATCATCATTGTCCTCCTCCTCCTCCTCGTCCTGGTGAAGCATTGCCTCCTCTTGCTCCACCAAGGCACTCTCCCCAGCCTCGAGCAGGCGATCTAGTGTCCTGTCCAGCAGGAACACTATGGGGAGCACGTCATTGAGGCCGACATGCTCCCCGCTGACCATCTTGGTCGCCTGCTCAAATGGGGCCAACACGTGGCAGACCTGCTGTATCTGCCCCCACTCCGCATTGGTGATGTAGGGGAGTGGGTTGGTTGGCCCTGGAGTGCCTTGGTCCAGCAGGTATTCCCTCACCGCCCTTCGCTGCTCCCACAACCTCTCCAGCATGTGGAGGGTGGAGTTCCACCGCGTCACGCTGTCGACAATCAGCCTGTGAGGTGGCAGGCTGTTGTCCCGCTGCAGTCTGGACAGGGACGCGGCAGCAGTTGGGGAGCGTCTAAAGTGGCTGGCAATCCTCCGTACCCTTAGCACAATGTCACTCAACCCTTCGTATGTTCTGAGGAACTTCTGCACAACTAGGTTGAGGACATGTGCCATGCAGGGTACGTGGGTAAGACTGCCAGCATGGAGGGCGGCGAGGAGGTTGCTGCCGTTGTCACAGACAACCATACCTGCCTGGAGCCTTCGGGGTGTCAGCCACTTCTGGACCTGAGCCTGTAGTGCGGCCAGAACATCAGGTCCAGTGTGTCTCCGTTCCCCTAAGCTCACAAGCTGGAGCACGGCCTGGCAGCGGACGTGCACCACACTTGCGTAGCTTCGGGGACGCTTGCTGGGGGGCTCAGCAGCAGTGGAGACAGTGGCTTGTGAGGGGAGAGCAGCAGTTCTCCCCTGGACACCCCGGGGCGGCACCACAAAGTCTGATGCCGCCGTTCCCTCCCCGGCGCCTCGGAGGGAAACCCAATGGGCAGTAAAACTGATATAGCGTCCCTGCCCATGCCTGCTGGTCCAAGCATCCATTGTCAGATGCACCCTGTCACTGACAGCATGATCCAGCGACAGGGATACATTCTGCACAATGTGCTGGTGTAGGGCAGGGACGCCAGTCCTGGCAAAGAAATGGCGGCTGGGGACACGCCATCTGGGTTGTGCCTGCTCCAACATCTGCCGGAATGGATTGCTGTCCACAAGATTGAAGGGCAGCAGATGTTGGGCGATAACCCTTGCCAGGAGCCCATTGAGTGAACGCACGCGTCAGTCCCCGGGGGCATAGGGCGCGGTGCGTTCAAAAAGGTCAGCAACCGTTAGCTGGCGCTGGACGGCAGTGGAGGGCATAGAGGAGGGTGCGGTGGAGGCAGAGGTCTGGATGCCAGTACCTCTAGGAGAGGGAGCGGGGGAGTGGGAACGCCTTGTTGGAAGTGGTTGGGGTGGCTGCAGAACAGTGGCAGGAGCTGCTGTCCCCTGCGCACTGCTGGTGGCGCCACTGCTGTGACCACCCCGCATCTGTTCCCACTCCCGCCAGTGGTTGACTCTCAGGTGCTGGGTGAGGGCAGTGGTACCCAGCCGAGCCGCAGACCTCCCTCTCCTCACCCTGGCATGGCACAGATTACAAATGCCAATTGTGGCATCATCTGGTGCCAGGGTGAAATAAGCCCAAACAGGCGACTTACGCACCACCCTCCTGTCAGATGGGGCGGTGCTGACTTGCGCCTGCTCGGGCTCGGTGCGGACAGGTGGAGGTGGCTGCTGCTGCCTCCTCCTACTGCCATTACCAGTGGAGCCCCTGACTCTGGGCTCACTGGCAACCTGTCGCACCATTTGCCTCTGGTGCCTACCTTCCTCCTCATCATTGCTGCTGATGCCTGACAAGGGAGGTGGCACCCATTCTCGATCACCCTCCTCTTCGTCCCCCGATATGTCAGACACCGGGCCAACCAGTGGTGGACTGAGGCGAACAGCAGACGTGGGGCCCCTGATCTGGCTCCTCTGTCCCCTCGCTGACACCTGGGTCTGATTAGGTGTGGGGTTTTGCTGGCTGAAACCGCCCGCACCTGTTGGAAGGGATGTCACTGGGGTACATACAGGTGGTACCCCCTCCATCTCCTCCTCCATCCCTTCCATAAGGTCCTGACCCTCAGGACTGAACTGCAAATCAGCCTCCTGCATTACCTCCCCCAAGATGTCCCTCTCACTGTCGCTGTCAAACAGGAGCAGAGACGATTCTTGGGGGCTGGGGGTTGGTCCTGCAGGAGACGAAGTGCAGCTGCTGCTCGGAGCCGGGGCAGAGGACTCTGTGGCACTGCCTTGTGCCACGAGAGACATAACTTCCTCGGCATCCTGTGAGGTAATTCTCCTGCTGCCAGTCCCAAAATATTCACGAATAAGGCGGACGCCCCTGACACCTGCGTCCGCACCTCGGTGGGTAGAGGAGCGGCCCCGTGCTGGCAGCTGTCCAGCACTGGGACCAACTACTCTCCTACCCCTGCTGCTTGTTCGTGAAGACCTCATTATTTTTATTTTTTTAATTTATAGAAAAATTAAATAATATAATTTGATTTTGGGAATAAGTTTATTGGGATGGGGACTGTCGTACAATAAAGAAAACAACGCGGACAATACACCGAATAACAAGTAAAAGAAAAACACTAAAACGAATAAATTTTTTTTGGTCTTTTTTTTTTTTTAACTAACAAAGGACGTAGACACTGACACGACACAAACTAAACAGTAATAAAGGAAAACTAATAAACTACACTAAAGGACGTAGACACTGACACGACACAAACTAAACAGTAATAAAGGAAAACTAATAAACTACACTAAAGGACGTAGACACTGACACGACACAAACTAAACAGTAATAAAGGAAAACTAAAGCCTACACTATAACTAACCTACACCCTTCACTAGAAACTATCACCTAACTAATATATTCACTAACCTAAATTATTATATTTCTCCTAACTAGGCCCTACACTGCCCTGCACTAGAAACTATCAGCTAACTATTCACTAACCTAAATTATTATATTTCTCCTAACTAGGCCCTACACTGCACTCTGCACTAGAAACTATCAGCTAACTATTCACTAACCAAAATTATTATATTTCTCCTAACTAGGCCCTACACTGCACCCTGCACTAGAAACTATCAGCTACACTAATCTATTCACTAAGCTAAATAAATTATTATTTTTCTCCTAACTCTGTACCCTAATCTTTAACCTATCAGCTACACTAACCTACCCTATCTAACACTATCAGATTAAACAATTCGATTTGTAATTTGCTTTTAAAAAAGCAAAGCACTGCACAGTTCCAAGCTCCTCTCTCAATCACCACCACATGAAACTGCACAAAATGGATGCCGTGACAAAATCTTATATAGTAATGGGGTGGGCAACTTTCTGATTGGTTGCTAGGGATGTTGCTAACCTGTTGGACTCCTTCTCATTGGCCCACAATCTAAAATGAGGGAGGGATTAATGTCCTCACGAAGAGCCGATATTCGCATGTGCGCTAATAAAATTACGCATTACGAATATTCGCGCCTCAATCACTTTCTCGGCAATGTGACTAAGATCTGAGCTTTTGGACCTTTGGGAAACAATCGAGATACAGTGGGGGTGATGAAAGTAGTTGACAGAGTACAGATGAATGTAATCTGTACTGTGGAAACTAAAATAAAAAATACGAATATTCGTAAGTCGAAATTTTCGAAGTTCTAAATATTCGCGAATATGGTGCTATACTATATGAATGCAAAGCCCTTTGCCTCTGTTCTGGGACAAGTGCAGATATTCGCCTATGCGCTAATATAATCGCCTTACGAAGATTCGCAACTTTATCACTTTCTCGGCAATGTGACTAAGTTCTGAGCTTTTGGACCTTTGGGAAACAATCGAGATACACTGGGGGTGATGAAAGTAGTTGACAGAGTACAGATGAATGTAATCTGTACTGTGGAAACTAAAATAAAAAATACGAATATTCGTAAGTCGAAATTTTCGAAGTTCTAAATATTCGCGAATATGGTGCTATACTATATGAATGCAAAGCCCTTTGCCTCTGTTCTGGGACAAGTGCAGATATTCGCCTATGCGCTAATATAATCGCCTTACGAAGATTCGCAACTTTATCACTTTCTCGGCAATGTGACTAAGTTCTGAGCTTTTGGACCTTTGGGAAACAATCGAGATACACTGGGGGGTGATGAAAGTAGTTGACAGAGTACAGATGAATGTAATCTGTACTGTGGAAACTAAAATAAAAAATACGAATATTCGTAAGTCGAAATTTTCGAAGTTCTAAATATTCGCGAATATGGTGCTATACTATATGAATGCACAGGCCTTTGCCTTTCTGTTCTGGGGACAAGTGCAGATATTCGCCTATGCGCTAATATAATCGCCTTACGAAGATTCGCAACTTTATCACTTTCTCGGCAATGTGACTAAGTTCTGAGCTTTTGGACCTTTGGGAAACAATCAATTATATGTGTACTGTAATTTTGTTAAAAAAAAAAAACGAATATTCGTTTTTACGAATATATAGCACTATATTCGAAATATTCGCGAAATCTCGAAATTGCGATATTCGTTAAAAAAATTCGCTTTTCGAATATTCGCGCTCAACACTATTGATCATCAGAGCCTGGTCTTCTTTGTGAGACAAACTGCCAATAAGACATATAAATATGTTTTTTAAAAGTCAAAGGGATTGCCAGATAAGGCATAGTTCTTGAACTCACGGGACTGTGAGTACAGATCCAACAGTCTTTAGTTTTACTGTCCGTGTCGATGAGTCCTCTAAACAACATCTGGTGGTGTTGGATAAGTGCTTTGTCCTTCAGTTATTGGTACAGTGCTGTTCCCAGGATTAGGGCGGCCATCAGCAGGAGGATCCTCATCCTTGGGCATTGGAACTTTCTTGCAGTGAGAACCATGTATCCAGTTAGGCTTTCCTTCAACCTTTACTGCTGTAAAAGTAGTCAAAGGACCATCAAATCTGGGATCCAGGATTTTCCTCACTTGTTTTTATCACCACTCAGTCTCCTGGTTGCAGACTGTGTGTTACTTCTACTGGATCTGGATGGGAAGAAAACACTTGTTTATGGGTGTGCTTAAGCCTCTTTGTGAGGGCCCGCATGTAGCTTGTTAGGCTATCATAGTTAATTTGCAACTGTTGTGGAAAATACAATCCTAATCTGGGGGCGCTCAATCTCAAATGGGGATAATCCTGTCTTTCTGTTTGGAGTGGTCCTGACAGAGTATAAGGCTAAAGAAAAACACTCTAGCCAAGGCCGCTGAGTTTCTTGCATGGCTTTCTGAATTTTCAATTTGAGCGTGTCATTCAGGCTCTCGACACGGCCGCTGCTTTGGGGATGGTGTGCTGTATGGAAAGCTTTAGTTACCCCTAAAGCCTGCATCACTTCCCTCATTACTTCTCCTGTGAAGTGGGAACCACTGTCTGATTCAATAACTTCAGGGACACCATACCTGCACACCAGTTCACTGACCAGCTTTTTTGCTGTGTTATTTGCATTTGCCTTTGCTACTGGGAAGGCTTCCAGCCACCCTGAAAAGAGATCAACACACACAAGGACAAATTTATATACTCCTACTTTAGGCAGTTGAACAGTGGGTTGCGAAAGTTTGGGCAACCTTGTTAATCGTCATGATTTTCCTGTATAAATCATTGGTTGTTACGATAAAAAATGTCAGTTAAATATATCATATAGGAGACACACACAGTGATATTTGAGAAGTGAAATGAAGTTTATTGGATTTACAGAAAGTGTGCTATAATTGTTTAAACAAAATTAGGCAGGTTCATAAATTTGGGCATTGTTGTCATTTTATTGATTCCAAAACCTTTAGAACTAAGTATTGGAACTCAAATTGGCTTGGTAAGCTCAGTGACCCCTGACCTACATACACAGGTGAATCCAATTATGAGAAAGAGTATTTAAGGGGGTCAATTGTAAGTTTCCCTCCTCTTTTAATTTTCTCTGAAGAGTAGCAACATGGGAGTCTCAAAACAACTCTCAAATGACCTGAAGACAAAGATTGTTCACCATCATGGTTTAGGGAAGGATACAGAAAGCTGTCTCAGAGATTTCAGCTGTCTGTTTCCACAGTTAGGAACATATTGAGGAAATGGAAGAACACAGGCTCAGTTCAAGTTAAGCCCAGTATATTTGAAAATATATATACTTTATTATATCATAAATTGATCAAAATTCACAGATATTAGACATTATTACACATAATTAATTGGAAAAAGTCAGCAAACAACCTGGATGCCGTAGTCCCCCTGCCGGTGCCTCAATAACCCGCCAAACAGATGGAACACATGTATGGTGTATGTGCAATATGCAGTGGGGTGATTTACAAGTAAATAGTATCTGGTACAAAACCACTACGAGTAACTGTGATCCTCACTCCACTGCATAACCCTGAAGCGAGTCTATAAAGGTGTAGGGCCCTAAGTAATATATAAATAGTGACAAAACAGGTTACACAATATCTATCTGGAGTGTTCAGGTAGATAAGTCCCTATACACCAAGCCATCAAAATAGAGGCTATAAGCAAAAAGCTCGCCCATAGGTACCTGCTGGAAAAACAAACATACCTAAAGACATGATGGAGGGCAGAGACAACGGACACAGGGCAGGCTGGAACCCCGACGCGCGTTTCACCTCAGCTTCGTCAGGAGGTTAATGAAATGTGGTCATGGCTCCCTCTTTATACCCCCATGTAGCTTCAAGATGTGGGCTAATAATATAATGCAGCTGATACCTGTTTACCGAGCGCTTGTGCCCGATGATGCGCGCGAGTACATCATGGAGGCGCCACATTCGTCAGGAGGAGGGGTGGAACGCAAGCCATGCGTTCCAGCCCGCCTCCCAAGGAAACACAGCGGCGTCCCCACGTGACATGGCGCACAGTGCATCACGGCCAAGCGCTGTATCAGCCAATCCAGCGTGAGTGCCATACAGCTATAGCAATATCAAAGCCTGATTATACATATCAGAGAAATCGGTTCACACTAGAATCGCCCTAAACGGAGTCTACATAGGGTTTATGGCAATATGAGGTACCGAAAGACAGCTAAATACATACTATTATCAGGGGGGGGGGGGGGCGAGGAAAGGAGAGGCGAAGGGGACAAAAGCTTTATCCCAGGTGAAAGGAGAGGTTTGCAGCAGCTGTGAGTAAAAGGGCCCTAATAGCCCTGTGTGCCTGTCCTGTAAGATGCAATCCCTATGCTAAGTGTACCTGGGTGTGGTACTTCCGGAAACACTCTCCAAAGCATAGGGCAGGGTGGTCAGGACAGTCAGGACAGAAATAGTGGGTGTCACGCCTTATTCCACTCCTGCTACAGACACAACATCTTTTTCGGGGTGACGGTTGGGTTGAGGTACCAGGAACGACACTGGGGAAATGTCGCTCGTGTAGACGGCTAACTACACTGGTGGATGGGGCCACGGAACCTTCTGAATACAGGAGGTTCTCGATGATCTCTTCCTGGAATTTGAGGTAGGATCTGTCACGGAACCATGAACCAGACGTACAACAAGGGATAAGTGAAAATAAGAAGGCTTTATTGAAAATAAAGCTGTAAAGCAAAAGTCCAAACGGATGGCGAAACCAAAGCAGAGTCTTTGCGAAGCCAGAGGTCAGGAACCAGAAGGGTAGTCAGACGAAGCCAGGATCAGGAACCAGCAGGGTAGTCAGACGAAGCCAGGATCAGGAACCAGCAGGGTAGTCGGACGAAACCAGGATCAGGAACCAGCAGGGTAGTCGGACGAAAACCAGGATCAGGAACCAGAAGCAGCAGCAGTCTAGAAGCATGTGAACACAGGAGGACCAAGCAAGGAACTGAAGCCACAGACCTCCTATATATATGAGCTAGGCATCCAGCTCCTCCCAGTGGGAAGGAGGAGCCGCAGGGTGGAGGCTACAAGAAACCCAGAAACCAAGATGGCCGCCAGCACATGTCAAACGAAGGAGAACAGCAAGAAGGTAAGACCATGACAGTACCTCCCCCTCAAGGGCCCCTCCTCCGCGGAGTAAAGAACGGTTTCTTAGGGAAGCGTGCGTGGAAGGCTCGGAGCAAGGCAGGAGCATGGACATCTGCGGAGGGAACCCAGGAACGCTCCTCTGGACCATAACCACGCCAATGGACCAAAAACTGCACCCGACCGCGGACCAGGCGTGAGTCCAGGATATTGCTCACCTCATACTCCTCACGATTACACTTGGACCGGACGAGGCCGAGGAACCGAGGAAGTGAAACGATTACACACCAGTGGCTTCAACGGGAGACATGAAACACGTTGGAGATCCGCATGCCAGGAGGAAGCGCAAGGGCATAGGCTACCGGGTTTACCCTGCGAAGCACTCGGAAGGGACCAACAAAGCGAGGCGCAGCTTGGGAGTGGGCACTCGAAGGTTGAGGTTGCGGGTGGACAACCATACACGGTCTCCGACCTGGTAGGAAGGAGCAGGCGCTCGTCTGCGATCAGCCTGGAGTCTCTGGCGCTGCGCAGAGACCTCAAGGGACTTCTGGATCAGTACCCAAGAAGCACGTAGGACAGAAAGGTGATCCTCCACAGCCGGAATATCCTGGGGAGAGAATACCTCCGGTAACACGGCAGGTTGGAACCCATAATTGGCCATGAAGGGAGACGTCCCAGAGGAAGAGTTCACCGCCGTGTTCCTGGCAAACTCAGCCCAAGGCAGGAGGTCAACCCAATTGTCTTGGTGATCGGAGACATAGCAACGAAGGAATTGCTCCAAGGCCTGATTGGATCGTTCTGCGGCCCATTGGACTGAGGGTGGTAGGCCGATGAGAAGGAGAGATGAATCCCCAACTGGGAGCAAAAGGCGCGCCAGAACTGGACACAAACTGACTCCCCCGATCCGACACAATCCTTGGGCAAACCGTGCAACCGGAAGACCTCCCTGGCAAAAATCATGGCCAACTCTTGTGCAGAGGGTAACTTCTTGAGAGGAACACAGTGGCACATTTTGGAAAACCGATCCACAATCATGAGAATGACCGTATGGCCTCGGGATGCAGGGAGGTCCACAATGAAATCCATCCCCAGGTGTGACCATGGGCGCTCCCCGGTGCTATGGGTTGCAGAAGGCCCAACGGAAGGTGCCGAGGGGACTTACTCTGGGCACAAACGGAGCATGCGCTACATATGCGGCGATGTCGGAATGTAGGGAAGGCCACCAGAACAGACGTGAAACAGCCCAGGACAGCTGATTCTTTCCAGGATGCGTCGCGGTCTTGGAGTTATGGTAGGTTCGCAACAACCGAGTGCGCAGCTCCTCAGGCACAAAACATCTGCCGTTGGGTCTCCCAGAGGGAGCACCAGATTGAGCCGCCAAAATCTGCTCACCCAGGGGAGAGGTCAGGCTGGTGCGAATGGCGGCCAAGATCTGATTCGGAGGTATGACCGAAGTCGGAATCGACTCCTCCCTGGACAGCTCGGAGTACTGCCGTGATAAGGCATCCGCCCTGATGTTCTTGGAACCGGGTAGGTAGGAGACCACGTAATTAAAACGTGACAAGAACAGAGCCCATCTGGCCTGACGTGGTGTCAATCTCTTGGCCTCAGAAAGGTAGGTCAGATTCTTGTGGTCCGTCAGGATGAGGACCGGAACCACCGAACCCTCGAGCAAGTGCCTCCATTCTTTAAGGGCCTGCACGATGGCCAATAACTCCCTGTCACCAATCTGATAGTTGCACTCCGCGGAAGACAGTTTCCGGGAGTAAAACCCACAAGGAAGCAGAGGACCCTCTGGTGTTCTACGCTGAGACAGAAGGGCGCCTACTCCGTCTCAGACGCGTCCACCTCGAGGACAAAGGGCAACCCAGGGTTGGGATGCGACAGAATCGGAGCCGACACAAAGGCGGACTTTAGAGCCTCAAAAGCTCGGATGGCCTCGAGCGGCCAGACCTGGGAATTACTGCCCTTCCTGGTCAGATCCGTGAGAGGCTTGGCTAGCATGGAAAAGTCCCTGATGAACTTCCGATAATAATTGGCGAAGCCCAAAAAGCGCTGCAGGGAACGAAGACCACTGGGCTGGGGCCACTGTAAGACAGCCGAAACCTTCTCAGGATCCATGGAGAACCCCTCAGCGGAAATGATGTAACCTAAGAAGGTTACCTGGGATCGGTGAAATTCGCATTTCTCAAGCTTACCGAACAGCTTGTTCTCTCGTAACCGTTGCAACACTCGTCTGACATCCAGAATGTGGGCCTCCATGGATTCAGAATATACCAAGATGTCATCCAAATAGACCACCACACTGCTGCAACAGGTCACGGAAAACATCGTTGATGAATTCCTGAAAGACTGCGGGCGCATTGCACAACCCAAAGGCATAACCAAGGATTCATAATGACCGGTCCTGGTGTTAAACGCGGTCTTCCACTCATCGCCCGCTTGATCCTTACCAGGTTATGCCGCCCTCAGGTCGAGTTTGGTAAAGACCGTGGCCCCTTTAAGGCGATCGAACAGCTCGGAAATCAAGGGTATCGGGTAAGCGTTCTTGATCGTGATGCGATTGAGACCCCTGTAATCGATGCAAGGCCTCAACTCACCGCCCTTCTTTTCACAAAGAAAAATCTAGCCCCTGGGGACGAGGATTTGCGAATGTGTCCGCGTGAAAGCGCCTCCCTCACGTACTCCTCCATGGCCTCATTCTCCGCTACCGACAGTGGATAGACTTTGCCACGAGGAGGAAACGGCACCAGATTGTAACTCTATGGCACAATCGTATGGGCGGTGCGGAGGTAGGGCAACCGCGCGCACCTTATCGAATACATCCCGGTACTCCTCGTATTCAGGAGGCAACAGAGAGTCCGAGGAAGTACACAGCAACTTGACAGACCCATGGATGCAACTAGCCCCACACTGCGGTGACCACGAGAGGATCTCGGCCGATCTCCAATCGAAAGTCGGATTATGCTTCCGGAGCCAGGGGTACCCCAAGACCACCGAGTAGTGTGGAGACGAAATAACCTGGAGGCAGACCGACTCTCTGTGAACGGCACCAATGGCTATCCCCACTGGAAGGGTCTCATGAGTCACGTGTGGCGGCAGAAGGGGTCTGCCGTCTATCGCCTCAAGAGCCAGTGGGGAACCTCGAGCCTGCAGAGGAATGGAATTGGCGTCAGCAAAACATTTCAATGACAAACCACCAGCACCAGAGTCCACCAACGCCTGGGTCGTCACCGAGCCCCCGACCCAGGAGAGGACAACAGTGATCAGTGGTTTGTCAACACGGGAAACCGGGGACGAGGAGACTCCACCCAAGATCTGCCCCCGACAGGATCTCAGGTGCGAGCGTTTCCCGGACGGTTCGGACATGCCAACCGAAAATGCCCACCGAGACCACAGTACATGCATCGGCCCTCGCGTCTCCGGAGTACCCTCTCCCCTCGGACAGGCGAGCAAACCCCAGCTGCATGGGTTCACCCCCAGACAAGTCATCCCCAGGAGGCGTGGGAGGAGAGGGAGGCACGGGTGGGACAGCAAACGTAGGCGCCAATCTGTTAGAAAACCTCTGCAGGCTCTCCTTAAAGGAAGGTCTCTCCCTGAGTCTGGTGTCAATCAAAATCAGGAAAGAAATAAGAGACTCGAGCTCCACTGGTAGGTCCTTAGCTGCAACCTCATCCTTCAAGGCATCCGAGAGACCATGAGAGAAAGCAGCGACCAGAGCCTCATTATTCCAGCCCACCTCTGCTGCCAGGGTACGAAACTCAATGGCGTATTCAGCTACGGATCGTGAACCCTGTCTGATGGACATAAGGAGCTTCGCAGCAGAGGCAGCACGAGCCGGCACATCGAATACCTTCCGAAGAGAAGCAACAAAACCGGAAAATCGGCAACCACCGGATTGTTGTTCTCCATAAAGGGCTGGCCCAGGCCAAGGCCTTGTCCGAGAGCAGCGAGATCAAGAAGCCACCTTTGATCTCTCAGTGGGAAAGGCATGTGGCAGCAACTCGAAATAAATGCCCACCTGGTTAAGGAAACCTCGGCACTGAGTTGGCTCTCCCCCAAAGCGCTGTGGAAGAGGGGCAGAACGGTCATACCCCGAAACACCGCAGGTGCAACAACAGGTGTCGGGGTAGACTCTGGCGCAACAACCGGAGCGGCAGTAGGAGCGGGCCCAGGAGCGACAACCGACCCATCGGCAACGGGAGCGAAATGAGCCGTGCGTTCAAGCAGGGTTTGCAACGCCACAGCGAACCGACCCAACAGGTGATCCTGCTGATCAAGTCTGGCAACCAGCGTGGGTAGCGAGGATGGCCCTGTACCGTCAGAATTCATGGCTTGGTCTAATGTCACGGAACCATGAACCAGACGTACAACAAGGGATAAGTGAAAATAAGAAGGCTTTATTGAAAATAAAGCTGTAAAGCAAAAGTCCAAACGGATGGCGAAACCAAAGCAGAGTCTTTGCGAAGCAGAGGTTCAGGAACCAGAAGGGTAGTCAGACTAAGCCAGGATCAGGAACCAGCAGGGTAGTCAGAGGAAGCCAGGATCAGGAACCAGCGGGTAGTCGGACGAAACCAGGATCAGGAACCAGCAGGGTAGTCGGACGAAACCAGGATCAGGAACCAGAAGCAGCAGCAGTCTAGAAGCATGTGAAACAGGAGGACCAAGCAAGGAACTGAAGCCACAGACCTCCTATATATATGAGCTGGGCATCAGC
>NW_024400328.1:0-36454 GCF_905171765.1 Bufo bufo
TATGCTCCAATGCCTGCGCAACGACAGCAGAGTTGCCCACGTTTTAACGTGTGCAGACTACTGGGTGGCCACCCTGCTGGATCCCCGGTATAAAGACAATGTGCCCACTTTAATTCCTGAACTGGAGCGCGACCGTAAGATGCGCGAGTACAAGCGCACGCTGATAGAGGCGCTCTTGAGAGCATTCCCACATGTCACAGGGGAACAGGTGGAAGGTGAAGGCAGAGGAGTGGCAAGAGGTCGCCAACGCAGCTGTGTCACGGCCAGCTCATCTGAGGGCAGGGTTAGCATGGCAGAAATGTGGAAAAGTTTTGTCTCCACGCCACAGCTATCTGCACCGACACCTGATACGGAACGTGTTAGCAGGAGGCAGCATTTCACTAACATGGTTGAACAGTATGTCTGCACACCCCTCCACATCCTGACGGATGGTTCGGCCCCATTCAACTACTGGGTTTCGAAATTGTCCACGTGGCCAGAGTTAGCATGTTATGCCTTGGAGGTGCTTTCCTGCCCGGCGGCCAGCGTTTTATCTGAACGCGTATTCAGCACGGCAGGGGGCGTCATTACTGACAAGCGCAGCCGCCTGTCCACAGCCAACGTGGACAGGCTGACCTTCATAAAGATGAACCAGGCATGGATCCCACAGGACCTGTCCCTCCCTTGTGCAGAGTAGTCCTTATTAACTGCCTAAAACATGTCTTGTTGTGCTACGGGCCACTTCTTTATTTGATACAAATTTTATGAAACCCACAGTTGAATGAAAGTCTTCTCTGTCTGGGCGCCGGGGCCTAACCAGATGAAAGTGGCCGGTTAAACTAACGGGTGACATGAAGCCATAACCTCTGCCATGCTACCTCTGTCTTCTGTCTGGGTGCTGAGGCCTAAGTCAAATAAAGCGGTCTTCTGCTGTGCTGGGGGATATGAAGCTAATCTCTGACCTCTCTCCTCTGTCTGGGTCCAAAGGCCTAAATCACTGAAAGAGGCCTTCTCCTGTGGTGTGTGATATGATGCCAGAATATGTGCTGTGGGGCCTCTCTCCTCTTCCTGGGTGCAGGGGTCAAATAAACTAAATTGTGGCCTACTCCTGTGGTGGTTGATATGATGCCTGATTCTCTGATGTGGAACCTCTCTCCTCTGTTTGGGTGAAGGGGTCAAAGTAACTAAATGGTGGCTTCTCCTGTGGTGGCTGATATGATGCCAGAATATGTGCTGTGGTGCCTCTCTCCTCTTCCTGGGTGCAGGGGTCAAAGTAACTAAATGGTGGCTTCTCCTGTGGTGGCTGATATGATGCCAGAATATGTGCTGTGGGGCCTCTCTCCTCTTCCTGGGTGCAGGGGTCAAAGTAACTAAATGGTGGCTTCTCCTGTGGTGGCTGATATGATGCCAGAATATGTGCTGTGGTGCCTCTCTCCTCTTCCTGGGTGCGGGGGTCAAAGTAACTCAATGGTGGCTTCTCCTGTGGTGGCTGATATGATGCCAGAATATGTGCTGTGGGGCCTCTCTCCTCTTCCTGGGTGCAGGGGTCAAAGTAACTCAATGGTGGCTTCTCCTGTGGTGGTTAGTATGATGCCAGAATATGTGCTGTGGGGCCTCTCTCCTCTTCCTGGGTGCAGGGGTCAAAGTAACTCAATGGTGGCTTCTCCTGTGGTGGCTGATATGATGCCAGAATATGTGCTGTGGTGCCTCTCTCCTCTTCCTGGGTGCGGGGGTCAAAGTAACTCAATGGTGGCTTCTCCTGTGGTGGCTGATATGATGCCAGAATATGTGCTGTGGGGCCTCTCTCCTCTTCCTGGGTGCAGGGGTCAAAGTAACTCAATGGTGGCTTCTCCTGTGCTGATTGATATAAAGCTGATGGTTGTGCCATCTGACATGGTTGCCAGGGTCTGATTCAATGGGGGCCTACTCCTGTGGTGGGTGATCTAAATGCCTGATTCTCTGCTGTGAAACCTCTCTCCTCCGTCTGGGTGTAGGGGTCAAAGTCTTTCAAAGTCGCCTTCTCCTGTGCTGATTGATATGAAGCTGATGGTTGTGCCATCTGACATGGTTGCCGGGGGTCCCATTAAATTGTGGCCTACTCCTGTGGTGGTTGATATGATGCCTGATTCTCTGATGTGGAACCTCTCTCCTCTGTTTGGGTGAAGGGGTCAAAGTAACTAAATGGTGGCTTCTCCTGTGGTGGCTGATATGATGCCAGAATATGTGCTGTGGGGCCTCTCTCCTCTTCCTGGGTGCAGGGGTCAAAGTAACTCAATGGTGGCTTCTCCTGTGGTGGCTGATATGATGCCAGAATATGTGCTGTGGTGCCTCTCTCCTCTTCCTGGGTGCGGGGGTCAAAGTAACTCAATGGTGGCTTCTCCTGTGGTGGCTGATATGATGCCAGAATATGTGCTGTGGGGCCTCTCTCCTCTTCCTGGGTGCGGGGGTCAAAGTAACTCAATGGTGGCTTCTCCTGTGGTGGCTGATATGATGCCAGAATATGTGCTGTGGTGCCTCTCTCCTCTTCCTGGGTGCAGGGGTCAAAGTAACTAAATGGTGGCTTCTCCTGTGGTGGTTGATATGATGCCTGATTCTCTGCTGTGAAACCTCTCTCCTCCATCTGGGTGTAGGGGTCAAAGTCTTTCAAAGTCGCCTTCTCCTGTGCTGATTGATATAAAGCTGATGGTTGTGCCATCTGACATGGTTGCCAGGGTCTGATTCAATGGGGGCCTACTCCTGTGGTGGGTGATCTAAATGCCTGATTCTCTGCTGTGAAACCTCTCTCCTCCGTCTGGGTGTAGGGGTCAAAGTCTTTCAAAGTCGCCTTCTCCTGTGCTGATTGATATGAAGCTGATGGTTGTGCCATCTGACATGGTTGCCGGGGTCCCATTAAATTGGGGCCTACTCCTGTGGTGGGTGATCTAAATGCCTGATTCTCTGCTTTGAAACCTCTCTCCTCCGTCCGGGTGTAGGGGTCAAAGTCTGTCAAAGTCGCCTTCTCCTGTGCTGATTGATATAAAGCTTATGCTTGTGCCATCTGACATGGTTGCCGGGGTCTGATTCAATGGTGGCCTACTCCTGTGGTGGGTGATCTAAATGCCTGATTCTCTGCTGTGTAACCTCTCTCCTCCGTCTGGGTGTAGGGGTCAAAGTAACTAAATGGTGGCCTACTCCTGTGGTGGGTGATATGATGCCTGGTTCTCTGCTGTGGGACCTCTCTCCTTTGTCTGGGTGCTGTGGTCAAAATAATAGTAAGTGACCTTCTCCATTGGTGGGTGACTTGAAGCCTGATTCTGTGCTATGGGACCTCACTCCAATTAATATTGTTTAATTTTTATTTATTTTATGTTAACTCATCATTTCCCTATCTACATTTGTTTGCAGGGGATTTAACTACATTTTGCTGCCTTTTGCAGCCCTCTAGCCCTTTCCGGGTGTGTTTTACAGCCTTTTTAGTGCCCAAAAGTTCGGGTCCCCATTGACTTCTATGGGGTTCGGGTTCGGGATGAAGTTCGGGTCGAGTTCGGATCCCGAACCCGAACATTTTTTGAAAGTTCGGCCGAACTCGTCGAACCCGAACATCCAGGTGTTCGCTCAACTCTACTCACAGGGAATAACTAAAAATTCAGCATATTCTCTTATCTGAGTAAATGCATTTTATTATACCTATGAAACCTTCTTCTTACAAAAACTGTCTGTGTAAACACTTTTGCACAGATCACTAATCTCTCAGTTAGTCTTTATGAACTTCACCTCACCTTAACCTTTTAAAACTAGACAAAATGGACCCCCAATGTTCATTTTTACATATTTAGGCAGGCCTTTTCAATACGTATATTTTTATGCTCAATAATAATGACAATGGTATGCACTTGTTCTGCACTTTTAACAGTGTCACTATAAAATAACCAAAGTGGTCATATATCTCATAAACAAGTAAAACTCTGCTGGTGAATAGAAGAGAGATGCCACAAAAAAAGAAAGAAAGAAACAGAGTCGGTCTTACCAGTATATCAAACTTCTTTGCAAGCCAAAATGGGTGTAAACGCTGACATCCAAACAGTTTGATAAAATAGGTACATCAATTGTCCAGAGTGGGGTTGTGTGCTGTCCCCACCATTCCCAACATGGCATATTTCATCCTGTCAGAAATCTGAAGGGGATATCAGGTGTCTAAGTAGGATAAAAAAAAAGGGGCCTGCAAAAGCAGGAATTTAAATTAGGTGGTCAATATACACAAAAGGAGGGCCAATATACTTAAAGAACACCTTGATAGTGTCACGACTGTGACTGATCCAGACAGGTCTGGGAGGAGAAGGTCGCAGCGACTTGCTACTCGCGATAGCTTGTGAGTTTGCTCCGTGGTTCAGGGTATGTCATCTGGGTTTTGCCTTGTGAACCTTTTTGTCCTGACTGGGAGTTTGTAGGCATCCTTCTCAGGTGAGTCCTGTCTGCCACTCCCAGCTACTATATTAGTTTCACTTTCACTTGCAGTCATTGCCAGATATAGTTCTTACTTCCAGTGCTACTCTGACCTTTGAAGGAGATCGTTTGATGGTGTTGCTGTGGAGCTCTTGTCCGGCGTGGACTGTCGTGTTTGGGACCGCCTTCTCTGCTCGTGACTGGATAAGTCTATCTCTGCTGTTGTTTGTTTGTTGCTGTCTTCCCCTGTTGTTTTCCTAGACGTGAGTGATGGTGACTAGCGCTCCCATCGGCCTTTCCCCAGTCCAGTCTTGTTAGGGCGACTGAGGGTTTAGGCATCCTGCTCGCCGCACGGGTTCACACCCTGTCTAGGGTATCAGGGCAGACAGGTGCCAGCTTAGGGGTAGTCAGGGGTGGCCATTCTATTTCCCATCCGTAGATAAGGGTCCCCCTTCCCCTCCGTCTGGTACGACACGACTACTGCTGGGATAGCGGTTGTGACAGTATATCTGGCCTTTAAAAAAATAAAAGAAAAAAAAAGTGACATTTCTTTTTTTTTTTTCTTTTTTGCTTGCTGTTTTGCTTTGTATTTTGTCTGTTCCACTATGGATCCGGTTTCGGTTTTGGCGAAACAATTACAGGGGTTATCCCTTGAAGTGGCAGGATTAAAAGCAACAGTGCTGCAGCAGCAATCCTTGGGTTCCACCGTTGCTACGGGTAACCAAGGTACTCCTGAGCCAAAAGTGGCTTTATCTGATAGGTTCTCTGGAGGGAGAGACCAATTTGTAACCTTCAGAGAAGCTTGCAAATTGTTCTTCAGGTTACGCCCTAGATCCTCCGGCGGTGAGGAACAACGGGTGGGCATTGTAATTTCTCTCCTGCAAGGAGATCCGCAGGCTTGGGCTTTCTCCCTACCATCAGACTCTCCGGCCTTACGATCAGTGGAGGAGTTTTTTGAAGCCCTGGGTCTCGTATATGATGACCCGGACAGGGTCTCACTGGCAGAGTCTAAGCTACGTAGACTTTGGCAAGAGAACTGGTCTGCTGAACTATATTGTTCCGAATTCCGTAGGTGGGCTACTGATACGTTATGGAACGACTCGGCCCTTAGGAGTCAGTTCTGCCAGGGGTTGTCTGAAAAATTTAAAGACGCGCTGGCGGTATACGAGTTCCCTGGGTCTCTTGAGGCTGCTATGTCTCTGTCCATAAGAATCGACAGACGACTCAGGGAGAGATTATAAAATTTTACGGAGGCCTCTATAGGGCAGGGATCGGTCTGTTATGGTCCAGTCGAACCAATGAAAATAGGGGGGCCACTAGACGGGTGAATCCTCCTAAGTTCCGCCGTAGGTCAGAGGTTTGTTTTCGTTGTGGGGGGAGGGGTCATTTTGTAAAGGTTTGTCCCTCAGAACCCAAGAGACCACAAACAAAGTAGCCGCCGGAAAACTAGAGTCCCCAGATTGTGCGGAGGAGAACAGTCTGGGCGTATTCGTTTCCTCCATACGCATGTCTCAGTTTTTATTGTCCACTACCGTTGAGGCGGGCAATAAAACTGAGATCTGTTCCGTCTTTTTGGACAGTGGGGCGGGGGTCAACTTGGTGGATTCACGGTTTGCTCAGGCTCTGGGTTTTACTCCGGAACCGGTATGCAGAACTATTCCTGTGTTTGCCATCGACTCCTCCCCTCTTACTCAGAGAGAGTTAACTCAGATCGTCCATAATATCCATTAGCAGGTAGGGGACCTCCATAAAGAGCATATCTCTTGTTATGTCCTGGACGGTCTTCCGGCTCCTATGGTATTGGGGCTTCCCAGGCTGGTGACTCACAATCCAGTGGTGGATTGGCAGGCCGGGGAGATTGTGGAGTGGAGTGAACATTGTAAGGACAACTGCTTGAGTAGTAGGTGCTCTACACTCTCTGTAACATCTTTACCTGCCTTTCTGTCAGATTTTATGGATGTGTTCTCTGAGAAGGGTTGTCAGGGGTTACCACCTCATCATCCATATGATTGCCCGATTAATCTATTACCTGGGGCAAAACTACCTAAAACCCGGTTATACAATCTTTCCGGCCCAGAGAGGAAGGCTATGAAAGATTATATTTCGGAGAGTTTGGCTAAGGGACACATCAGACCCTCTTCTTCACCTGTGGCTGCAGGGTTCTTTTTCGTTAAAAAGAAAGATGGGGGCCTACGTCCTTACCTGGATTTCCGGGAATTAAACCAGATAACTATCCGAGATCCCTATCCTCTTCCTCTCATTCCCGACCTCTTTAATCAGGTTGCTGGTGCTAAATGGTTCTCCCAAATGGATCTCAGAGGAGCCTATAACCTGGTTCGCATCAAAGAGGGGGATGAGTGGAAGACGGCTTTTAATAATCCGGAAGGGCATTATGAAAATCTGGTCATGCCATTTGGTCTTACTAATGCGCCTGCGGTATTCCAACATTTTGTCAACGATATTTTTAGTCACCTTATCGGGAGATTTGTTGTGATATATCTTGATGACATCCTGGTCTATTCCCCGGATCTGGATACACATAAGATCCATGTGAGACAAGTGCTGCAGATATTAAGGGCCAACAAATTGTTTGCTAAGTTAGAAAAATGTGTGTTCGCCGTAAAAGAACTGCCATTTCTGGGGTATGTGTTGTCAGATTCAGGTTTCCGCATGGATCCAGAGAAAGTCCGGGCGATTATAGACTGGGATCTGCGTGAGAACCTGAAGGCATTGCAACGCTTCTTGGGGTTTGCCAATTTTTATAGAAAGTTTATAAAGAACTATTCCTTGGTGGTCAAACCACTGACGGACATGACCCGAAAGGGATCCGATTTTTCCAAATGGTCACATGCAGCCAAAACTGCCTTTGCATCTCTGAAGGAGAGATTCACCTCGGCCCCTATTCTCGTACAGCCAGATGTCTCGCTTCCTTTTATTGTAGAGGTTGACGCATCAGAGGTGGGGGTGGGAGCGGTACTATCTCAGGGCCCGTCCCCTGGTGAATGGTGTCCGTGTGCTTTCTTTTCGAAGAAATTGTCTACTGCAGAAAGGAACTATGATTGGCAACAGGGAACTTTTGGCTATTAAGTTGGCTTTTGAGGAGTAGCGTCATTTTTTGGAGGGGGCGGTTCATCCCGTCACGGTAATTACTGATCACAAAAACTTATTATATCTGGAGTCTGCTAAACGTCTCACCCCTAGACAGGCTCGGTGGTCGTTATTTTTTACTAGGTTTAATTTTGTAATAACCTATCGCCCGGGGGCAAAAAATACTAAGGCGGATGCATTGTCTCGAAGTTTTCCTGGAGGGGGTGATGTTGAGGTACCAGAGCCCATTTTGCAAAAGGGGGTGGTGGTCTCTGCATTACACTCAGGTTTGGAGGGGAGGGTGTTGGAAGCTCAGGGGGACGCCCCGGCCTCCTGCCCCTCGGGTAAACTGTTTGTGCCAGAAAATTTACGACTGGAGATACTAAAAAAACACCATAACTCCACACTGGCAGGACACCCAGGTAGTAGGGCAACCTCTGAGTTAGTGTCTCGTCGGTTCTGGTGGCCTAAATGGCACCAGGAGGTGTTGAATTTTGTGTCTGCATGTGCTACCTGTGCTCGTTCTAAGGTAGATCATACTCGTCCGGCAGGGCGTCTTTTACCTCTGGCCATCCCCAACAGGCCTTGGACGCACCTGTCAATGGATTTCATTACCGATCTACCAGTATCAGCGGGGAAGACTGTTATTCTTGTAGTTGTTGACAGATTCAGTAAAATGGTGCACTTTATTGCTCTTGCCGCATTGCCTAATGCTAACACACTGGCTCAGGTTTTTATTGACCACATCGTGAAGCTTCACGGGGTCCCTTCCGATATTGTTTCGGATCATGGTACCCAATTTGTTTCTAAATTTTGGAAAGCTTTTTGTTCTCGTTTAGGGGTTCATCTGTCGTTTTCTTCATCTTTCCATCCACAGTCCAACAGTCAGACTGAACGTACCAATCAAAACCTAGAGACATATTTGAGATGCTTTGTTTCCGAAAATCAGGAGGAATGGTCATCTTATTTACCGTTAGCCGAGTTTGCCATTAATAATCGTCGTCAAGAATCCACCGATAAGTCACCATTTTTTGGTGCGTATGGTTTCCATCCTCAGTTTTGTACGTTTAGTGAGGGGGGGCCGTCTGGGATTCCCGAGGAGGAACGATTTGCGTCTTCACTTTCTTCAGTGTGGCAGAGTGTGCAAGAAAGTTTGAAGAGAATTGGTGGTAGATACAAATGTGCGGCTGATAGGAAGCGCTCTGAAGGTCCGTACCTTGGGGTGAATGACTTGGTGTGGTTGTCTACCAGAAATATCAAGTTGAAGGTTCCCTCGTGGAAATTAGGTCCGAGATTTATTGGTCCTTATAGGGTAATTAAGATCATTAACCCGGTGGCTTTTCGTCTGGAGCTACCTCAGACTCTAAGGATCCATAATGTCTTCCACAGATCTCTGCTTAAGAGATATGTAGAACCTCCTGAACCATTGCCACTACCGCCTCCACCGGTGGTTGTTGATGGCAGTCTTGAGTTTCAGGTAGAAAAGATTGTTGATTCACGATATGTTCGCCGCTCTCTTCAGTACCTGGTGCACTGGAAAGGTTATGGTTCCGAAGAGAGAATGTGGGTTCCAGCATCAGAGATAAAAGAGGACAGACTCATTCAGGCTTTTCATAGCTCCCATCCTGAGAGGCCTGGTCTTGAGGGTCCAGGGGCCCCTCGTAGAAAGGGGGGTACTGTCACGACTGTGACTGATCCAGACAGGTCTGGAAGGAGAAGGCCGCAGCGACTTGCTACTCGCGATAGCTTGTGAGTTTGCTCCGTGGTTCAGGGTATGTCATCTGGGTTTTGCCTTGTGAACCTTTTTGTCCTGACTGGGAGTTTGTAGGCATCCTTCTCAGGTGAGTCCTGTCTGCCACTCCCAGCTACTATATTAGTTTCACTTTCACTTGCAGTCATTGCCAGATATAGTCCTTACTTCCAGTGCTACTCTGACCCTTGAAGGAGATCGTTTGATGGTGTTGCTGTGGAGATCTTGTCTGGCGTGGACTGTCGTGTTTGGGACCGCCTTCTCTGCTCGTGACTGGATAAGTCTATTTCTGCTGTTGTTTGTTTGTTGCTGTCTTCCCCTGTTGTTTTCCTAGACGTGAGTGATGGTGACTAGCGCTCCCATCGGCTTTTCCCCAGTCCAGTCTTGTTAGGGCGACTGAGAGTTTAGGCATCCTGCTCGCCGCACGGGTTCACACCCCGTCTAGGGTATCAGGGCAGACAGGTGCCAGCTTAGGGGTAGTCAGGGGTGGCCATTCTATTTTCCATCCGTAGATAAGGGTCCCCCTTCCTCTCCGTCAGGTGCGACACGACTGCTGCTGGGATAGCGGACGTGATAGATAGATGCTATGTCACAGTGAAAAACAATGCCAGATAACCAGAGGGCTCTGGCAGAGAAATCATCTGGTTTAAAGTCAGTGAGTCACGGATGGCAGCAAATCATCCTTCATTGCCTGCATCCTTCAGAATTCTTATCAGATCTCTGTCCGAGCCCACTGGTTATCTGGCATTGTTTGAGACTTAGTATCTGTCAAGGTGCTGTTTTATGTATACTGGCCCCCCTTTTGTGTATATTGGACAACTTATTTAAAGTCTGCAGACCCCTTTTTTACCCATACTTAGACCTCTGATATCCCCTGATGATTCCTGACGATTAGAATTAAACATGTCATGTTGGGAATTGTGTGAGGGATAGCTTTAGGGTGTATGCAGCTGATGGTAAGGTTTTGTACGGAATGACCATTATCAGAGCAGGTGATTAGTTTTGGATAGGTAGGGTGTGATAGCCCCCTCCCCCAACCTTTTCTTTATAGGGCTTATCAAGGGCAGCATCATCACATTTTACCCTTTATGCTTGCGGCAGTATCTAGTACACAAACCCACTATGGAGCATTGATCTACCTATGTTATCTAACTAATCAGACATCTGTGTTTACACCATACTGTTTGATTCCAACTCTTTTTTTTTTATTTGTGGTATCTCTTTCTATTTGCCATAAACAGTTTACTTATTTATGAGATATATGACCCCTTTGGGGTAAGCTTTTATTACAAGTTTTCTTCACTTTAAAAGTGTTTTTTTTTTTTTATGAAAAATACAGATATCACAATTGCAGACAACTTTCTTACTTCTCACTATGAACATGGACCTGATACAATAGTTTTTTTTTGGTTCTCTTTTCTTTCTCTCTCCCTCTCTTTCATCTTTTATCTACTGTGGTAATATTCTTCTCTGCTTCTTCTCCTATTACTCATGCATTATTCAGGTATTTTTATAGTATTTCTGCTGTGGGTAAATTAAACTTACTGTATGCCCCTGAATTCAATATAAGAAATCTATGCTATCTTAAATCATTCAGGTCAATTTGCATTCAACATTGCCTTAAAAAAGGCCTCAATAAACGATACTAAAAAGTAGGAATTCCTTTATCTTTTCCATACAGTATTATTATCAAAATAGAGCTCTGATTTACACATTTTCATAGTTTCTAAAAAAAATATTTATTTCTGAGAATCTTTCATAGTCCAAGGAATTTACTGTATGTTCCAAATGAGGTTATTTGAAAAGTTATTGGCCAACCGCAACAAGTTATTAGTCTTTTATACCAAAAACCTAAATGCACTCAACTTCACATGGATGCTTGTCAACAAATCTTATTTTTTGCAATTTAGCTCACAGGATAAAAAATACATAGTCAATTAGTCATCCTTACTAATCAATCCATAGGAATAGTTCATACTTTTATGATCCAGATCCAGAGAATCACATGGGAAAAAAGGAGCATCCAAAGACACCAAAGCTTGGCATTTCAAAGGCCTGTCCAATTTTAATAGCATGTGCAGTGAATAAAACCACCAAGACAAATAGTCGTCTGCATGATTTATTAACCCCTTAACGCCCAGCGCCATACCTGTACGTCTCAACTGGACGTGACTTAACGCCCAGCGCCTTACATGTACGGCGTGCTGATCGGGCGGGTGCAGGAGCAGTGCCCGCCCGACCCGCGTCAGGGGTCTGTAAGTCACTGATAGCCGGACCCCTATTGTATGCGACGGCATCTGTGAAATCACTGATGCCGGCGCATTAACCCCTGCAAGGCCACAGTAAGCACTGACCGTGGCACGTGAGATGTCCGTGCAGGGAGGAAGCAGCCATCGAGTCCCCGCGCTGCTGTGACTGGGACCCGATGGCAGGAAAGGCAGCCCGATGCCTTCCTTATGCATCATGGCTGCCTTCCGGGAGAGCCTGTGAGATCCAGTCCCCGGGATGTCACAGGAAAGCAGGCTGTAAGTGCATTACAGTCTTTAATATACTTAAAGCCAATACATCATAATACAGAAGTATTGTGATGCATTGTAAAGGGGATCAGACCCCCAAAAGTTAAAGTCCCAGAGTGGGAAAAAAAAATGCAAAAAGAAGTTTAAAAAATAAAGTTTTCAAAAAAATAATAAGTTTCAAGTTAAAAAAGCCTCTTTTCCCAAAATTAAGTGAATTTTTGGTTGTAAAAAATAGGAAAAAAATACATATTAGGTATTGCCGCGTCCGTATCGACCGGCCCTATAAAAATATCACATTACCTAACATTTTTTTGTCACCTTACATCACTAAAAGTGCAACACCAAGCGATCAAAAAGGCATATGCCCCCTAAAATAGTACCAATTTAACCGTTACCTCATCCCGCAAAAAATGAGCTTCTACCTAAGACAATCGTCCAAAAAATAAAAAAAATATGGCTCTCGGATTATGGAGACACTAAAACATGATTTTTTTTTTGTTTCAAAAATGCTTTTATTGTGTTAAATGTAAAAATTTTTTAAAAAAGTAGACAAATTAGGTATGGCCCCGTCTGTATTGACCTGTTCTATAAAAATTTTACATGACCTAACCCCTCAGGTGAACACCGTCAAAAAAATGTAATAAAAACTGTGCTAAAAAAAAACATTTTTTGTCACCTTACATCACTAAAAGTGCAACACCAAGCGATCAAAAAGGCGTATGCCCCCCAAAATAGTACCAATCAAAACGTAATCTCATTCCGCAAAAATCATACTCTACCTAAGACAATCACCCAAAAACTGAAAAAACTATGGCTCTAGGACTAAGGAGACACTAAAACATGATTTCGGGGTTTGAAAAATGATATCATTGTGTAAAACTTACATAAATAAAAAAAGTATACATATTAGGTATTGCCACATCTGTAACGACCTTCTCTATAAAAATATCACATGACCCAACCCCTTAGGAGAACACCGTAAAAATAAAAAAATGAAAACGGTGTCAAAAAAGCCATTTATTGTAACCTTACATCACAAAAAGTGTAATACCAAGGGATCAAAAAGTCATATGCACCCCAAAATAGTACTTTTTGAACCGTCATCTCATGCCGCAAAAAAAGAGAGCCTACCTAAGACAATCAGCCAAAAAATTAAAAAAACTAGGGCTCTTAGAAGATGGAGACACTGAAACATGTTTTTTAAAAAAATTCAAAAATGCTGTTATTGTGTAAAACATAAATAAACAAAAAAGTATACTTATTAGGCATCGACGTGTGTGTAACAACCTGCTCTATAAAAATACCACATGATCTAACCTGTCAGATGAACATTGTAATTAACAAAAAATAAAAACGATGCTAAAATAGCTATTTTTTGTTATCTTGCCTCACAAAAAGTGTAATATCAACAAAAAATCATATGTACTCTAAAATAGTACCATCAATACTGCCTTCCTATTCCATAGTTTCCAAAATTGGGTCATTTTAATGGAGTTTCTACTCTAGGGGTGCATCAGAGGTTCTTCAAATGTGACATGGTAGCTTAAAATTATGGCAGTGAAACCTGCCTTCCAAAAACTATATGGCGTTCCTTTCCTTCTGTGCAATGCGGTGTGCCCGTATAGCAGTTTTACGACCACATATGGGGTGTTTCTGTAAACTTCAGAATTGGGGCAATAAATATTGAGTTTTGTTTGGCTGTTAACCCTTGCTTTGTTAGTGGAAAAAAAAATGGATTAAAATCGAAAATCTGGCAAAAAAGTGAAATTCTGAAATTTTATCTCCATTTTCCATTAATTCTTGTGGAACACCAAAAGGGTTCACAAAGTTTGCAAAATCAGTTTTGAATACCTTGAGGGGTGTAGTTTCTAGAATGGGGTAATTTTTTGGTGGTTTCTATTATGTAAACCTAACAAAGTGACTTCAGACCTGAACTGGTCCTCAAAAAGTGTTTTTTTTATTAATTTTATGGAAAATTTCAAGATTTGCTTCTAAACTTCTAAACCTTCTAACATCCCAAAAAATAAAATGGCCTTCACAAAATGATCCAAACATGAAGTAGTCATCTGGGGAATGCAAAGTAGTAACTATTTTTGGAGTTATTACTATCTATTATAAAAGTAGAGAAATTGAAATCATGAAGTACAATATGTGACGAGAAAACAATCTCAGAATGGCCTGGATAAGTAAAAGTGTTTTAAAGTTATTACCACATAATGTGACCCGAAAGATTTGCTAAAAATGGCCTGAGCAGAAAGGTGAAAAATGGCTTCGTCCTGAAAAAGTTAATTAAGGCCTCATGCACACGACCTTATTTTTTTGCGGTACGCAAAACGGGGTTCCGTTTTTCCGTGATTCGTGACCGTTTTTTCGTCCGTGGGTCTTCCTTGATTTTTGGAGCATCCACGGACATGAAAAAAAAGTCATTTTGGTGTCCGCCTGGCCGTGCGGAGCCAAACGGATCCGTCCTGAATTACAATGCAAGTCAATGGGGACGTCCCCCATTGACTTTCAATGTAAAGTCAGGAGTTAATATACCATCGGATCGGAGTTTTCTCCAATCCGATGGTATATTTTACAAACCGGATTCCAAAAAAGTTAGGACACTAAACAAATTGTGAATAAAAACTGAATGCAATGATGTGGAGATGGCAAATGTCAATATTTTATTTGTAATAGAACGTAGATGACAGATCAAACGTTTAATCCGAGTAAATGTATCATTTTAAAGGAAAAATACGTTGATTCCAATTTTCACGGTGTCAACAAATCCCAAAAAAGTTGGGACAAGTAGCAATAAGGGGCTGTAAAAAGTAAATTTGAGCATAACGAAGAGCTGGAAGGCCAATTAACACTAATTAGGTCAATTGGCAACATGATTGGGTATAAAAAGAGCTTCTCAGAGTGGCAGTGTCTCTCAGAAGCCAAGATGGGTAGAGGATCACCAATTCCCACAATGTTGCGCAGAAAGATAGTGCCGCAATATCAGAAAGGTGTTACCCAGCGAAAAATTGCAAAGACTTTGCATCTATCATCATCAACTGTGCATAACATCATCCGAAAATTCAGAGAATCTGGAACAATCTCTGTGTGTAAGGGTCAAGGCCGTAAAACCATACTGGATGCCCATGATATCCGGGCCCTTAAACGACACTGCACCACAAACAGGAATGCTACTGTAAAGGAAATCACAGAATGGGCTCAGGAATACTTCCAGAAACCATTGTCAGTGAACACAATCCACCGTGCCATCCGCCATTGCCAGCTGAAACTCTACAGTGCAAAGAAGAAGCCATTTCTAAGCAAGATCCACAAGCTCAGGCGTTTTCATTGGGCCAGGGATCATTTAAAATGGAGTGTGGCAAAATAGAAGACTGTTCTGTGGTCAGACGAGTCACGATTCGAAGTTCTTTTTGGAAATCTGGGACGCCATGTCATCCGGACCAAAGAGGACAAGTACAACCCAAGTTGTTATCAACGCTCAGTTCAGAAGCCTGCATCTCTGATGGTATGGGGTTGCATGAGTGCGTGTGGCATGGGCAGCTTGCATGTCTGGAAAGGCACCATCAATGCAGAAAAATATATTCAGGTTCTAGAACAACATATGCTCCCATCCAGACGTCATCTCTTTCAGGGAAGACCCTGCATTTTTCAACAAGATAATGCCAGACCACATTCTGCATCAATCACAACATCATGGCTGCGTAGGAGAAGGATCCGGGTACTGAAATGGCCAGTCTGCAGTCCAGATCTTTCACCTATAGAGAACATTTGGCGCATCATAAAGAGGAAGGTGCAACAAAGAAGGCCCAAGACGATAGAACAGTTAGAGGCCTGTATTAGACAAGAATGGGAGAGCATTCCTATTTCTAAACTTGAGAAACTGGTCTCCTCGGTCCCCAGACGTCTGTTGAGTGTTGTAAGAAGAAGGGGAGATGCCACACAGTGGTGAAAATGGCCTTGTCCCAACTTTTTGGGGATTTGTTGACACCATGAAATTCTGATTCAACATATTTTTCCCTTAAAATGTTACATTTTCTCAGTTTAACTTTTGTTCTGTGATTTATGTTCTATTCTGAATAAAATATTAGAAGTTGGCACCTCCACATCATTGCATTCAGTTTTTATTCACGATTTGTATAGTGTCCCAACTTTTTTAGAATCCGGTTTGTAACTTGAAGCGCCCCCATCACCATGGGAACGCCTCTATGTTAGAATATACCGTCGGATTTGAGTTACATCGTGAAACTCAAATCCGACAGTATATTCTAACACAGAGGCGTTCCCATGGTGATGGTAACGCTTCAGGTTAGAATATACTAAAAGAACTGTGTACATGACTGCCCCCTGCTGTCTGGCAGGTGCTGCCAGGCAGCAGGGGGCAGCCCCCCCCACCCTGTAGTTAACACATTGGTGGCCAGTGTGGCCGGCCCCCCCCTCCCTCCCCTGTAGTTAACTCATTGGTGGCCAGTGCAGACGGCCCCCCCTCCCCTGTAGTTAACTCATTGGTGGCCAGTGGCCCCCCCCTAACCTGTAGTTAACTCATTGGTGGCCAGTGGGCCCCCCCCCCTCCCCTGTAGTTAACTCGTTGGTGGCCAGTGGGCCTTCTCCCCTCCCTCCCCCTCCTAATTAAAATCTCCCCCCTATCATTGGTGGCATCGGAGAGTACCGATCGGAGTCCCAGTTTTATCGCTGGGGCTCCGATCGGTAACCATGGCAACCAGGACGCTACTGCAGTCCCGGTTGCCATGGTTACTTAGCAATTTGTAGAACCATTATACTTACCTGCAAGCTGCGATGTTTGCATCCGGCAGGGAGCTCCTCCTACTGGTAAGTGACATGACCTGTCACTTACCAGTAGGAGGAGCTCTCGGCCGGACGCAAACATCGCAGCTCGCAGGTAAGTATAATGGTTCTACAAATTGCTAAGTAACCATGGCAACCGGGACTGCAGTAGCGTCCTGGTTGCCATGGTTACCGATCGCAGCCCCAGCGATTAAACTGGGACTCCGATCGGTACTCTCCGCTGCCACCAATGATAGGGGGGAGATATAAATTAGGAGGTGGAGGGAGGGGAGAAGGCCCACTGGCCACCAACGAGTTAACTACAGGGGAGGGAGGGGGGCCCACTGGCCACCAATGAGTTAACTACAGGGGAGGGGGGGGCCCACTGGCCACCAATGAGTTAACTACAGGGGAGGGGGGGGCGGCCGCACTGGCCACCAATGAGTTAACTACAGGGGAGGGAGGGGGGGCGGCCGCACTGGCCATCAATATGTTAACTACAGGGGGGGGGGCTGCCCCCTGCTGCCTGGCAGCACCTGCCAGGCAGCAGGGGGCAGTCATGTACACAGTTCTTTTAGTATATTCTAACCTGAAGCGTCCCCATCACCATGGGAACGCCTCTGTGTTAGAATATACTGTCGGTTCTGAGTTTTTACGAAGTGAAAACTCAGCTATGAAAAAGCTTTTATGCAGACGGATCTTCGGATCTGTCTGTATAAAAACTAACCTACGGCCACAGATCACGGACACGGATGCCAATCTTGTGTGCATCTGTGTTCTTTCACGGACCCATTGACTTAAATGGGTCCGTGAACCGTTGTCCGTCAAAAAAATAGGACAGGTGCATTTTGCGATTTTTCCACGGACCCATTGAAAGTCAATGGGTCCGCGAAAAAAAACGGAAAACGGCACAACGGCCACGGATGCACACAACGGTCGTGTGCATGAGGCCTAAGGCATAACAATTGTTAATAAAATACAATGTAGTTAAGGCTATGTTCACATCAGCCTTCAGCCTTTCCGTTCTCCTGCTCCGTTATAGGAGCAGGAGAACGGAAAGGACGGATTCGTCTCATAACTGAGCCGAGCGGAGCCTACGGACCTCATAGACCCCCATAGACTATAATGGGGTCCATTAGGTTTCCGCTCAGAAGATGATTTTGGAGTGGAGACAAAATGTGGTTAAGAGCATGGCAAGTGCTCTGAAAACAAATGTGGATAGTGAAATTACTTTAACCCCTTCAGGACACAACCATATTTTACCTTAAGCACCAGGCAATTTTTTGCAAATCTGACCAGTGTCACTTTAAGTGCTGATAACTTTAAAACGCTTTGACTTATCCAGGCCATTCTGAGATAGTTTTTTCTTCACATATTGTACTTCATGACACTGGTAAAATGAAGTAAAAAAATATCATTTTAATTTATAAGAAAAAAACAAATTTACCAATTTTTTTTAAAAATTGCAAATTTCCAAGTTTCAATTTCTCTACTTCTATAATACATAGTAATACCTCCAAAAATAGTTATTACTTTACATTTCCCATATGTCTACTTCATGTTTGGATCATTTTGGGAATGATATTTTATTTTTTGATGATGTTATAAGGCTTAGAAGTTTAGAAGCAAATCTTGAAATTTTTCAGAAATTTTCAAAAACCCAATTTTTAGGGACCAGTTCAGGTCTGAAGTCACTTTGCGAGGTTTACATAATAAAAACCACCAAAAAATGACCCCATTCTAGAAACTACACCCCTCAAGGTATTCAAAACTGATTTTACAAACTTTGTTAACCCTTTAGGTGTTCTACAAGAATTAATGGAAAATAGAGATACAATTTAAAAATTTCACTTTTTTGGCAGATTTTCCATTTTAATAATTTTTTTCCCGTTACAAAGCAAGGGTTAACAGCCAAACCAAACTCAATATTTATGGCCCTGATTCTGTAGTTTACAGAAATACCCCATATGTGTTTGTAAACCGCTGTACGGGCACACGGCAGGGCGCAGAAGGAAAGGAATGCCATATGATTTTTGGAAGGCAGGTTTTGCTGGACTGTTTTTTTTTTACACCATGTCCCATTTGAAGCCCCCCTGATGCACCCCTAGAGTAGAAACTCCAAAAAAGTGACCCCATTTTAGAAACTGGTGGCAGTATTGTTGGTACTAGTTTAGGGTGCATATGATTTTTGGTTGCTCTATATTACACTTTTTGTGAGGCAAGGTAACAAGAAATAGCTGTTTTGGCACTGTTTTTATTTTTTGCTATTTACAACATTCATCTGACAGGTTAGATCATGTGATATTTTTATAGACCAGGTTGTCACGGATGCTGCAATACCTAATATGTATACTTTCTATTTATTTATATAAGTTTTACACAATGATTTTATTTTTGAAGCAAAAAAAATCATGTTTTAGTGTTTCCATAGTCTGAGCCATAATTTTTTCAGTTTTTGGGCGATTACTTTGGGTAGGATATGATTTTTGCGGGATGAGATGACGATTTTATTGGCACTATTTCGGGGTGCGTGTGACTTTCTGATCGCTTGCTAATACACTTTATGTGATGTAAGGTGACCAAAAATAGCTTTTTTTACACCGTTTTCATTTATATTTTTTTACGGTGTTCACCTGAGGGGTTAGGTCATGTGATTTTTTTATAGAGCAAGTTATTACGGATGCTGCGATACCTAATATGTATACTTTTTATTTATTTATGTAAGTTTGACACAATGATTTAATTTTTGAAGCAAAAAAGTTTTTGGGCGATTACCTTTAGTAGGGTATGATTTTTGTGGGATGAGATGACGGTTTTATTGGCACTATTTTGGGGTGCGTGTGACTTTTTGATCACTTGCTATTACACCTTTTGTGATGTAAGGTGACAAAAAATGGTTTATTTAGCACAGTTTTTATTTTTTATTTTTTACGGTGTTCATCTGAGGGGTTAGGTCGTGATATTTTTATAAAACTGGTCGATACGGACGTGGCGATACCTAGTATGTATACATTTTTTTTATTTATGTAAGTTTTACACAATAATATCATTTTTGAAACAAAAAAAAAATCATGTTTTAGTGTCTCCATATTCTGAGAGCCATAGTTTTTTCAGCTTTTGGGCGATTATCTTAGGTAGGGTCTAATTCTTTGCGAGATGAGATGACGGTTTGATTGGCGCTATTTTGGGGTGCGTGTGACTATTTGATCGCTTGCTATTACACTTTTTGTGATGTAAGGTGACAAAAATTTGTTTATTTAGCACAGTTTTTATTTTTTACGGTGTTATCTGAGGTCATGTGATATTTTTATTGAGCCGGTCGATAGGGACGCGGCGATACCTAATATGTATACTTTTTATTTATTTATTTAAGTTTTACACAATAACAGCTTTTTTAAAACAAAAAAAAATGATGTTTTAGTGTCTCCATATTCTGTGCCATAGTTTTTTTTATTTTTTGGGTGATTGTCTCAGGTAGGGGCTAATTTTTTGCGGGATGAGGTGACGGTTAGATTGGTACTATTTTGGTGGGCAAACGCCTTTTTAATGGCTTGCTGTTGTACTTTTTGTGATGTAAGGTAACAAAAAAATTGTTTATTTAGCACATTTTTTATTTTTTATTTTTTACGGTGTTCATCTGAGGGGTTAGGTCATGTGATATTTTTATAGAGCCGGTCGATACGGACACGGCGATGCCTAATATGTATACTTTTTTTTTTCCCTGTATTTTTTACAATTTTTTTTTTTACTTTATTTGGGGAAAATGACGTTTTTGTTTATTTTTACTTGAAACTTTTTAAGTTTTTTGGGGGGAAAACTTTATTTTTTAATCTTTTTTTTTCACTTTATTTTTTGTCCCACTTTGGGAATTGAACTGTTTGGGGTCTAATCCCTTACAATGCATTCTAATACTTCTGTATTGGAATGCATTGGCTGTATGAGTAATACTGTAATGAGTAATACTCATACAGCTTCCGGCCTGTGAGATCCAGGGGGCTGGATCTCACAGTCTCGTCACCGGAAGGCAGCACAATGCCTTCCTTAGGCATCGCGCTGCCTTCCATGCCATCGGGTCCCCCTACAGCCGCATGGGGACCTGATGGCACAGCCACACACCGCCGCAAACCGCAGGTAAAGCCGCAAACCGCAGGTCTGAATTGACCTGCGGTTTGCGGCGATCGCCGACACGGGGGGTCACGGGACCCCCCGCGCATTTAGCCGAGGTGCCTGCTCAATGATTTGAGCAGGCAACGGGTTACGATTACCGCCCTGTATCCTAAAGTACCAGGTAGAGGTTAACCACCTCCGGACCGCCTAACGCAGGATCGCGTTCCGGAGGTGGCAGCGCTGCGCACAGTCACGCATATACGCGTCATCTCGCGAGACGCGAGATTTCCTGTGAACGGGAACGGAAGGTAAGAGAGTTGATCTCCAGCCTGCCAGCGGCGATCGTTCGCTGGCAGGCTGGAGATGTGTTTTTTTTAACCCCTAACAGGTATATTAGACGCTGTTTTGATAACAGCGTCTAATATACCTGCTACCTGGTCCTCTGGTGGTCCCCTTTGTTTGGATCGACCACCAGAGGACACAGGTAGCTCAGTAAAGTAGCACCAAGCACCACTACACTACACTACACCCCCCCCGTCACTTATTAACCCCTTATTAGCCCCTGATCACCCCTGATCACCCCATATAGACTCCCTGATCACCCCCCTGTCATTGATTACCCCCCTGTCATTGATCAACCCCCTGTAAAGCTCCATTCAGACGTCCGCATGATTTTTACGGATCCACTGATAGATGGATCGGATCCGCAAAACGCATCCGGACGTCTGAATGAAGCCTTACAGGGGCGTGATCAATGACTGTGGTGATCACCCCATATAGACTCCCTGATCACCCCCCTGTCATTGATTACCCCCCTGTCATTGATTACCCCCCTGTAAAGCTCCATTCAGATGTCCGCATGATTTTTACGGATGCACTGATACATGGATCGGATCCGCAAAACGCATCCGGTCGTCTGAATGAAGCCTTACAGGGGCATGATCAATGACTGTGGTGATCACCCCCCTGTCATTGATTACCCCCCTGTAAAGCTCCATTCAGATGTCCGCATGATTTTTACGGATGCACTGATAGATGGATCGGATCCGCAAAACGCATCCGGACGTCTGAATGAAGCCTTACAGGGGCATGATCAATGACTGTGGTGATCACCCCATATAGACTCCCTGATCACCCCCCTGTCATTGATTACCCCCCTGTCATTGATTACCCCACTGTAAAGCTCCATTCAGATGTCCGCATGATTTTTACGGATGCA
This sequence comes from Bufo bufo, assembly GCF_905171765.1. Classification (NCBI taxonomy): domain Eukaryota; kingdom Metazoa; phylum Chordata; class Amphibia; order Anura; family Bufonidae; genus Bufo; species Bufo bufo. The sequence goes on from NW_024400328.1 coordinate 21,866, forward strand.
CTGATAGATGGATCGGATCCGCAAAACGCATCCGGACGTCTGAATGAAGCCTTACAGGGGCATGATCAATGACTGTGGTGATCACCCCATATAGACTCCCTGATCACCCCCCTGTAAAGCTCCATTCAGATGTCCGCATGATTTTTACGGATGCACTGATACATGGATCGGATCCGCAAAACGCATCCGGTCGTCTGAATGAAGCCTTACAGGGGCATGATCAATGACTGTGGTGATCACCCCCCTGTCATTGATTACCCCCCTGTAAAGCTCCATTCAGATGTCCGCATGATTTTTACGGATGCACTGATAGATGGATCGGATCCGCAAAACGCATCCGGACGTCTGAATGAAGCCTTACACGGGCGTGATCAATGACTGTGGTTATCACCCCATATAGACTCCCTGATCACCCCCCTGTCATTGATCACCCCCCTGTCATTGATCACCCCCCTGTCATTGATCACCCCCCTGTCATTGATCACCCCCCTGTCATTTATCACCCCTCTGTAAGGCTCCATTCAGATATTTTTTTGGCCCAAGTTAGCGGAATTTTTTTTTTTTTTTCTTACAAAGTCTCATATTCCACTAACTTGTGTCAAAAAATAAAATCTCACATGAACTCACCATACCCCTCACGGAATCCAAATGCGTAAAATTTTTTAGACATTTATATTCCAGACTTCTTCTCACGCTTTAGGGCCCCTAGAATGCCAGGGCAGTATAAATACCCCACATGTGACACCATTTCGGAAAGAAGACACCCCCAGGTATTCCGTGAGGGGCATATTGAGTCCATGAAAGATTGAAATTTTTGTCCCAAGTTAGCGGAACGGGAGACTTTGTGAGAAAAAAATTAAAAATATCAATTCCCGCTAACTTGTGCCAAAAAAAAAAAATTTCTATGAACTCGCCATGCCCCTCATTGAATCCCTTGGGGTGTCTTCTTTCCAAAATGGGGTCACATGTGGGGTATTTATACTGCCCTGGCATTCTAGGGGCCCCAAAGCGTGAGAAGAAGTCTGGTATCCAAATGTCTAAAAATGCCCTCCTAAAAGGAATTTGGGCACCTTTGCGCATCTAGGCTGCAAAAAAGTGTCACACATCTGGTATCGCCGTACTCAGGAGAAGTTGGGGAATGTGTTTTGGGGTGTCATTTTACATATACCCATGCTGGGTGAGAGAAATATCTTGGTCAAATGCCAACTTTGTATAAAAAAATGGGAAAAGTTGTCTTTTGCCAAGATATTTCTCTCACCCAGCATGGGCATATGTAAAATGACACCCCAAAACACATTCCCCAACTTCTCCTGAATACGGCGATACCACATGTGTGACACTTTTTTGCAGCCTAGGTGGGCAAAGGGGCCCATATTCCAAAGAGCACCTTTAGGATTTCACAGGTCATTTACCTACTTACCACACATTAGGGCCCCTGGAAAATGCCAGGGCAGTATAACTACCCCACAAGTGACCCCATTTTGGAAAGAAGACACCCCAAGGTATTCCGTGAGGGGCATGGCGAGTTCCTAGAATTTTTTATTTTTTGTCACAAGTTAGTGGAAAATGCTTATTTTTTTTTTTTATTTTTTTTTCATACAAAGTCTCATATTCCACTAACTTGTGACAAAAAATAAAAACTTCCATGAACTCACTTTGCCCATCAGCGAATACCTTGGGGTCTCTTCTTTCCAAAATGGGGTCACTTGTGGGGTAGTTATACTGCCCTGGCATTCTAGGGGCCCAAATGTGTGGTAAGGAGTTTGAAATCAAATTCTGTAAAAAATGACCTGTGAAATCCGAAAGGTGCTCTTTTGAATATGGGCCCCTTTGCCCACCTCGGCTGCAAAAAAGTGTCACACATCTGGTATCTCCGTAATCGGGAGAAGTTGGGGAATGTGTTTTGGGGTGTCATTTTACATATACCCATGCTGGGTGAGAGAAATATCTTGGCAAAAGACAACTTTTCCCATTTTTTTATACAAAGTTGGCATTTGACCAAGATATTTATCTCACCCAGCATGGGTATATGTAAAAAGACACCCCAAAACACATTCCTCAACTTCTCCTGAATACAGAGATACCAGATGTGTGACACTTTTTTGCAGCCTAGGTGGGCAAAGGGGCCCACATTCCAAAGAGCACCTTTCGGATTTCACAGGTCATTTACCTACTTACCACACATTTGGGCCCCTAGAATGCCAGGGCAGTATAACTACCCCACAAGTGACCCCATTTTGGAAAGAAGAGACCCCAAGGTATTCGCTGATGGGCATAGTGAGTTCATGGAAGTTTTTATTTTTTGTCACAAGTTTGTGGAATATGAGACTCTGTATGAAAAAAAAAAAAAAAAAAAAAAAAATCATCATTTTCCACTAACTTGTGACAAAAAATAAAAAATTCTAGGAACTCGCCATGCCCCTCACGGAATACCTTGGGGTGTCTTCTTTCCAAAATGGGGTCACTTGTGGGGTAGTTATACTGCCCTGGTATTCTAGGGGCCCAAATGTGTGGTAAGGAGTTTGAAATCAAATTCAGGAAAAAATGAGGAGTGAAATCCGAAAGGTGCTCTTTGGAATATGGGCCCCTTTGCCCACCTAGGCTGCAAAAAAGTGTCACACATCTGGTATCCCCGTACTCAGGAGAAGTTGAGGAATGTGTTTTGGGGTGTCTTTTTACATATACCCATGCTGGGTGAGATAAATATCTTGGTCAAATGACAACTTTGTATAAAAAAATGGGAAAAGTTGTCTTTTGCCAAGATATTTCTCTCACCCAGCATGGGTATATATAAAATGACACCCCAAAACACATTCCCCACCTTCTCCTGAGTACGGAGATACCAGATGTGTGACACTTTTTTGCAGCCTAGGTGGGCAAAGGGGCCCATATTCCAAAGAGCACCTTTCGGATTTCACAGGTCATTTTTTACAGAATTTGATTTCAAACTCCTTACCACACATTTGGGCCCCTAGAATGCCAGGGCAGTATAACTACCCCACAAGTGACCCCATTTTGGAAAGAAGAGACCCCAAGGTATTCGCTGATGGGCATAGTGAGTTCATAGAACTTTTTATTTTTTGTCACAAGTTAGTGGAATATGAGACTTTGTAAGGAAAAAAAAATAAAAAAAAAAAATCATCATTTTCCGCTAACTTGTGACAAAAAATAAAAAGTTCTATGAACTCACTATGCCCATCAGCGAATACCTTAGGGTGTGTACTTTCAGAAATGGGGTCATTTGTGGGGTGTTTGTACTGTCTGGGCATTGTAGAACCTCAGGAAACATGACAGGTGCTCAGAAAGTCAGAGCTGCTTCAAAAAGCGGAAATTCACATTTTTGTACCATAGTTTGTAAACGCTATAACTTTTACCCAAACCATTTTTTTTTTACCCAAACATTTTTTTTTTATCAAAGACATGTAGAACTATAAATTTAGAGCAAAATTTCTATATGGATGTCGTTTTTTTTTGCAAAATTTTACAACTGAAAGTGAAAAATGTCATTTTTTTGCAAAAAAATCGTTAAATTTCGATTAATAACAAAAAAAGTAAAAATGTCAGCAGCAATGAAATACCACCAAATGAAAGCTCTATTAGTGAGAAGAAAAGGAGGTAAAATTCATTTGGGTGGTAAGTTGCATGACCGAGCAATAAACGGTGAAAGTAGTGTAGGTCAGAAGTGTAAAAAGTGGCCTGGTCTTTCAGGGTGTTTAAGCACTGGGGGCTGAGGTGGTTAAATAACATAAAATACGTAAAAATAAAAAATAATAATCTTGATGTAGGATAACGAGGTCCATATGGAGTAGGAGGTTGAGGAGGCGGTGGATGTGGCGGTGTAGGTGAAAGTGGCGGTGGAGGAGGAGGAGGTAGCCTACACTGCTTTTTGGTTTAAAATTTATTTTTATTTTTTTAAATTAGGGTACACCCCAAAACATTGGGAAAAATAACCCTCCAGTCATGCTAAACAAACGATTAGACAATATACTGGCTGCAGGGCAGGCCAGCACCTCCAATGCGTAAAGGGCAAGCTCAGGCCATGTGCCCAATTTGGAGACCAGAAGTTGAAGGGGGCAGAACCATCATTCAGGTAGGCGTGTGCACACATACTGCTCCACCATGTTGTTGAAATGCTGCCTCCTGCTAGGACGTTCCATATCAGCTGGTGGTGCTGGTTGTTGTGGCATGCTGACCAAGCTTTTCCACATTTCGGCCATGCTAACCCTGCCTTATGAGGTGCTGGCGGTGCCCCAGCTGCGTTGGCGACCTCTTCCTCTGCCTTCGCCTTGTGCATCCACTGTGCCCCCGCTGTCAGGTGGGAATGCCACCAGCAGCGCGTCTTCCAGTGTGCGCTTGTACTCGCGCATCTTACGATCACGCTCCAGTGAGGGAATTAAGGACGGTACGTTGTCCTTGTAACGGGGACAGCAGCGTGGCCACCCAGTAATCAGCACAAGTTAGAATGTGGGCAACTCGGCGGTCGTTGCGGAGACACTGCAGCATGTAATCGCTCATGTGTGCCAGGCTGCCCAGAGGCAACAAAAAGCTGTCCTCTGTGGGAGGTGTATTGTCTGTGTCCTCTGTATCCCCCCAGCCATGCACCAATGATGGCCATGAGCTGGTCTGGGTGCCACCCTGCTGTGAACATGGTTCCACCTCCTCCATCTCCTCCTCGTCATCCTCCACCTCCTCATCCTCCAGAACTGTGCCCTGGCTGGACAATTGTGTACCTGGCATTTGTGGGTGCAGGAACCCACCCTCGGAGCCACTTGGGAATGACTGGCCGGAAACCCTACAAAATGATCCCTCTTCCTCCTCCTCCTCCTGTGCCACATCCTCTTCCATCATCGCCAGGAGCGTTTTTTCAAGGAGGCATAGAAGTAAGATAGTAACGCTGAGAATGGCGTTATCGGCACTGGCCATGTTGGTGGAGTACTCGAAACAGCGCAACAAGGAACACAGGTCTCGCATGGAGGCCCAGTCATTGGTGGTGAAGTGGTGCTGTTCTGCCGAGCGACTCACCCGTGCGTGCTGCAGATGAAACTCCACTATCGCCTGCTGCTGCTCGCACAGTTTGGCCAGCATGTGCAAGGTGGAGATCTACCTTGTGGGCATGTTGCATATGAGGAGGTGAGCGGGAATGCCAAAGTTACGCTGTAACGCTGACAGGCGAGCAGCAGCAGGGTAAGAACGCCAAAAGCGCGCACAGATGGCCCGCACTTTATGCAGCAGCTCTGACATATCGGGGTAATTTTTAAGGAATCTCTGCACCACCAAATTCAGCACATGCACCCGGCAAGGGATGTGTGTCAAACCGGCTAGTCCCAGAGCTGCTACGAGATTTTGCCCATTATCGCACACCACCAGGCCGGGCTTGAGGCTGACTGGCACAAATCACTAATCGATCTGTTGTTCAAGGACCATCCACAGCTCCTGCGCGGTGTGGGGTTTGTCCCACAAACAGAGAAGTTTTAAAACTGCCTGCTGTCGTTTACCCCTGGCTGTGCCGAAGTTAGTGGTGAAGGTGTTACACTGACCGGATGAGGAGCTGGTAGAGGATGAGGAAGCAGAGTAGGAGGAGGAAGCAACAGGAGGCAAACTGCAATCCTTGGTGGTGGAAGGACATGCGCCAAACTGCTATCCGCCTCAGGCCCAGCCGCCACTGCATTTACCCAGTGTGCTGTTATGGAGATATAACGTCCTTGACCGCACGTACTGGTCCATGTATCCGTAGTGAGGTGCACCAGGCCACAGATGGCGTTGCGCAGTGCCCACCTGATTTTGTCCCCTACTTGGTTGTGCAGGGAAGGGAGGGCTCTCCTGGAAAAGTAGTGGTGGCTGGGCACGACGTACTGTGGGACAGCCACCGCCATAAGGCCTTTAAAACTATCCGTCTCCACCAGACGGAATGACAGCATTTCAAAGGCCAGTAATTTAGAAATGCTAGCATTCAGGGCTAGGGATCGCGGGTGGGTAGGGGGGTACTTCCTCTTCTTCTCCAGCGTTTGGGAGATGGAGAGCTGAATGCTTCCGTGGGACATTGTGGAGATGCTTGGTGACCCAGGTGTTGGTGTTGCTGGCACATCCTCTGATTGTGGGGTGGCAGGTTGCACTGTCACTCCAGAGGAGGATGAAGAGGCCGAGACTGCAACAGAAGAGGAAGCAGGAGGAGCCAGAGACCTTTCTTGGTTTTTGAGATGTCTACTCGACTGCAGCTCGTGCTTTGCACTTAAATGCCTGGTCATGCAGGTTGTGCTCAGGTTGAGAACGTTTACGCCTCGCTTCAGGCTCTGATTGCACAGCGTGCAAACCACTCGTGTCTTGTCGTCAGCACATTGTCTGAAGAACTGCCATGCCAGGGAACTCCTTGGAGCTGGCTTTGGTGTGCTTGGTCCCTTGCTGCGGTGGGCAGTAGCAGGCGTACTGTCTAGAGGACGGCTGCTCCGCTTTTTCACCCTGTTCCTTCTTCTGCTGTGCTGGTGGCTCTGTGCGACCACCGCCTCTTCCTCCGAACTACATAGGTCACTCGCATGACCTTGATTCCATGTGGGGTCGAGGACCTCATCGTCCTCCACATCATCTTCCACCCAGTCTTCACCCCTGCCTTCCTTGTCGGTCTGCACATTTTCGAAAGCCCCAGCAGTTGGCACCTGTGTTTCGTCATCATCCGAGACGTGCTGCGATGGTCCTCCCATGTACTCATCTTGAAAGATAAGTGGTTGGGCATCGGTGCACTCAATCTCTTCCACTTCTGGGGCAGGGCTAGGTGGATGGCCCTGGGAAACCCTGCTAACAGAGTCTTCAAAAAGCAGAAGAGACTGCTGCATGACTTGGGGCTCAGACTGCTTGGCTGATTTGCAAGGGGGTGAAGTGAAAGCCTGATGGACATCGGCTGCAGATGCCAACTGCGGTCTTTCAGCAGGAGACTGGGTGGGAGACAATGTGAAGGAACTGGATCCACTTTCAGCAACCCAATCTACTATCGCCTGTACTTGTTAAGCCCTCACCATTCGTACAGCCGAATTAGGCCCGACCAAAAACCGCTGCAGGTTCTGTCGTCTACTCGCACCTGAGGAAGGGTTTTCACTTGTGCGTGTAGCTGGCACAGATCGAGCACGTTCTCTCCCTGCAACAGCAGCTCCACCAGCAGCACCACGCCCTGGGCCACGTCCCTTATTTGACGCTCTCCTCATATTTCTCAAATTTAGGATCTTGCCCTAAATGGGTGTTTAATTAACAGTAGAATAGAACGACAGTATGTAAAGGGTGTATCTCACACGGCCTGAACCAGACTATGCCTCAATTAAAGATTTGTTGGCCCAAAATGGCAGTATTGCAAATACCTGAATCAAACCCCCGTATGTAAAGGGTGCATCTCACACGGCCTGAACCAGACTAGGCCTCAATTAAAGATTTGTTTGCCCAAAATAGCTGTATTTCAAATACCTGAATCAAACCCCTGTATGTAAAGGGTGTATCTCACACGGCCTAAACCAGACTAGGCCTCAATTAAAGTTTTGTTTGCCCAAAATGGCAGTATTTCAAATACCTGAATCAAACCCCCGTATGTAAAGGGTGCATCTCACACGGCCTGAACCAGACTAGGCCTCAATTAAAGATTTGTTTGCCCAAAATGGCTGTATTTCAAATACCTGAATCAAATCCCTGTATGTAAAGGGTGTATCTCACACGGCTTAAACCAGACTAGGCTCCAATTAAAGATTTGTTTGCCCAAAATGGCTGTATTTCAAATACCTGAATCAAACCCCTGTATTTAAAGGGTGTATCTCACATGGCCTGATGCACAGTAGGCCTGAATTAAAGATTTGTGCACCAAATGGCGGTATTTTAAATATCTAAATATAACCTAAATGTATAAAGGGTGTATCTCACAATGACATATGCAGCAAAGGCTGCCAAATAAACTTTTTTTTGCCCAAACCGGTGTTTGTTTAATAACTGAATATGGCAGCAGTATATAACTCTGGAATTTCAAACGTCAAGATGCTGCAAGGCATGAAATATTGTGTATTTTGCCCCAAAAAGGGTGTTTTATTAATGAAAGAATATAAGCCCTGTATATACAGGGTGTATCTCACACGACCTGACCCACAGTAGGCCTCAATTAAAGATTTGTGCACCAAATGGCGGTATTTCAAATATCTGAATATAACCCCTGTATATACAGGGTGTATCTCACACGCCCTGATCCACACTAGGCCGCAATTCAATTTGTTGGCCCAAAATGGCTGTATTACAAATACCTCAATAGAACCCCTGTATTTAAAGGGTGTATCTCACACTACCTGATCCACACTAGGACACTATCAAAGAATTGTGCCCAAAATACCGTAGCTTTATTTCAAATAACTGAATAGAAAGACAGTATGTAAAGGCGGTATCTCACAATGACATTTGCAGCAAAGGCTGCCAACTATTTTTTTTTTCCCCAAACGGGTGTTTGTTTAATAACTGAATTTGACAGCAGTATATAACCCTGGAATTTCACACGTGCTGATGCTGCAAGGCCTGAAAAATTGTGGAATCTGGCAAAAAAATGTGTTTTAAAACATCAAGAAAATGATGGCTGTATTTCTAGCTTAAATTGCACACTGACTAATCCAGATGTTGTATATTGACAAAAAAGTGTTTTTTTTTTGTAACAAAATATGAAAGCTGTATATATTAAACTTGAATTTAACACTTGCAGTTCAGGAAAATAGTGGTTTTTGACAAAAAAGTGTGTTTTTAAAAACCCAGAAAATGATGGCTGTGTTTCTAGCTTACTGTATTTTTCGCCCTATAAGACGCACCTGCCCATAAGACGCACCTAGGTTTTTGAGGAGGAAAATAAGAAAAAAAATATTTTGAACAAAAAGGTGTGCTTTTGGTGGGTTTTGAACTAATGGTGGTCTGTGGATGACACTATTATGGGGGATCTGTTGAGGACACTGTTATAAGGGATCTGTGGGTGACACTGTTATGGGGGATCTGTGGGTGACACTGTTATGGGGGATCTGTGGGTGACACTGTTATGGGGGATCTGTGGGTGACACTGTTATGGGGGATCTGTGAGTGACACTGTTATGGGGGATCTGTGGGTGACACTGTTATGGGGATCTCTAGATGGCTCTTATTGGGGTCTCTGGATGGCACTGTTATGGGGTTCTGTGGATGACACTGTTATAGGGGGATCTGTGGATGACACATATATGTGTCATCCACAGATCCCCTCCATAACAGTGTCCCTGTAGTGTGAATGACCCCCAATACAGGGGGTGGGGGTCGCATCTGGTTTTATAATGACAGCGTGGCCCGTGCAGTGACTGTATTCTACTACACGGGCCACGCTCACTGTATATACCGTAATCTTATCTATAATTGTAGGCATTGTTAATATATACAAATTCTGGGTATCATCACCCGTATAACTTACAACAAGTGCTCGGTAGCAGAGAGGAAGGAGGAGGCAGGCAGCGTGGGTCACTACGTCACGCGCCTGCGCCGCCCATTTTATGAATGAAGCAGGCGGTGTGGGCACATGACGTAATGACTCACGCTGCCAGCGCCCATCCCCCCCGGCCTGCCTCCTCCCTCCTCTCTGCTACCGAGCGCTTGTTGTAAGTAATACAGGCGCTGATTACCCTGAATTTGTATATATTAACAATGCCTACAATTATAGATAAGATTACGGTATATACAGTGAGCGGGGCCTGTGTAGTAGAATACAGTCACTGCACGGGCCCCGCTGTCATTATAAAACCAGATGCCGGCCCCCAGCCCCTCCTCCCTCTCAGCTGATAGCAGTGCGTCTTATGGGGCGAATGCTGCATTTTGCCAAACTGTCAATGATACGCCGCACCGCGATGCCGCGCCGCATTGCGGTGCGGCGTATCATTGACAGTTTTGCAAAATGCAGCATTCGCCCCATAAGACGCACTGCTATTTCCCCCCCACTTTTGGGGGGGGGGAAAGTGCGTCTTATAGGGCGAAAAATACGGTAAATTGAACATTGACTAATCCAGATGTTGTATATTGCCAAAAAAGTGTTTTTTTTGGTAACAGAATATGAAAGCTGTATATATTAAACTTGAACTTAACACTTGCAGATCTGGAAAATAGTGTTTTTTGGCACAAAAAGTGTGTTTTTAAAAACCCAGAAAATGATGGCTGTATTTCTAGCTTAAATTGCACACTGACTAAGCCTGCAAATGCACCAGATGTTGTAAATTGCCCAAAAAAATGGGATTTTCAATGTCCCAAAAGCTCAGATGCAGTGCTAGTGCACTGAGCTTGCATTAAATGGCCTCCGCCGCCACCCACCTAACTGACTTATTAAAGTAATTTTTTTTCAGTCACTGGGCTCAGGGCAGGATAAAAAAATTGTGCCCTGCACCCATAAAACGCAATGCATGTAGATTGCTGAGTTAGATTCAGATTTTTAGCAAAGATTCAGTCCTATTCTCTCCCTGAAATCACCAGCAGCATCCTCTCCCTACACTAAGCACAGCAGAGTGATGTGCAGCGCTTTGTGACTCCAGCTTATATAGAGGCTGGGTCACATGCTACACTGGCCAATCACAGCCATGCCATTAGTAGGCATGGCTGTGATGGCTTCTAAGGTCAGACAGTCAACCATTTGTTGATTGGCTGCTCTGCAGCCTTTCAAAAAGCGCCAAGAAAGCGCCGAACACCGAACCCAAACCCGAACTTTTACTGAAATGTTTGGGTTCGGGTCCGGGGTCCAAAAATCCTAAAGTTCGGTACAAACCCGAACTTTATAGTTCGGGTTCGCTCAACCCTAGTCATGAATCACTATAAATCAGGTATACCCAGGCCACTCTGCCATAGGGTATGGCCACACAGAGCTGCCATGCTGCGGGCGGGTTGCAGCCATGCTGCAGTGAAGAACAGCTTGGCCAATTAGCCCACAGTTGCCTTTCATTTAATAATGGACACAGCACTGTATATGCAGCACGCCAGACCTGCAGGGTATTGCGATTGTGAGGTCACGGTTATGGGCAATCGAGGGTTACTCGATAGGAGAACCCTGGTCAGGCAAGCGGCAGTGAAGGCACAAAGTTCCTCTGGGGCACACTCTGTATGTAGGGACCAGGCCTGATGGTGGATGAGGTGCCCTGGATGTTGCAGGTGTTTTGAGTGCCTGTGGCAAGGTCCCTTTAAAGGGTTTCTATCACTTCATATAACATATTTAGGTGTCAGACACTAGCGATCCGCTAGTGTCTGCTCTAACAAACCATACTAATATGATAGGTTTTGGGACAGCCGTTTTGCTAAAATAACAACTTATATCTATATGCTAATGAGCCTCTAGGTGCTATGGGGGCGTCATTAGCACCTAGAGGCTCCGTCTACCTTCATAAACTGTCGCCGCCCAGCGCGTCCCTCCAGCCCGCCCATCTCCTGCTGAATGCGATCCTCTCCGTGCGCGTCTCTGTTCTGCGCATGCGCAGTGAATGTCTGACTGCTTCCCTGCTCAGACATCTCCACTGCGCCTGTTCCTCGGAGCACTATGATGTCATCGGCGCAGGCGCAGTGGAGATGTCTGAGCAGGGAAGCGGTCAGATCGCATTCAGCAGGAGATGGGCGGGCTGGAGGGACACGCTGGGCGGCGACAGTTTATGAAGGTAGACGGAGCCTCTAGGTGCTAATGATGCCCCCATAGCACCTAGAGGCTCATTAGCATATAGATATAAGTTGTTATTTTAGCAAAACGGCTGCCCAAAAATCTATTATATTAGGATGGTTTGTTAGAGCAGACACTAGCGGATCGCTAGTGTCTGACACCTAAATATGTGATATGAAGTGATAGAAACCCTTTAAGGATCGTGACGCCAGTGCCTGTAACGGTGGCACACCGATTTATAGGAGCAGTAATTGAGGTACACAGATGGTATGATGAACCAAACGTTGCTTTACTTAAAACAGTCCAAACTTTGTACATACAGTTGGTAATGATGCAGTCCCTTTTATCATATATTCCACAAGCAGGCTTACTTTCAATAATGGCAGGTATAATCTTGCAAGATACTTGGAGGGTAATACAATTAATGCTTCACAGTCCATGCTGCACTATCTCCACAGCTATTCTGGCTGGCTGTATCCCAAGGCCCGGATGCCTAAATGCTGGCTCTAATCCTTGGTAAAATAATCTTCCTCCCGTATTGACCCTTGCTTCTATTTTATAGTACCTCTGCCCATCAGCTTACTTATCTGAGCTGGTTGCAATGTCACTGCTTGGTTGGAGGGTATCTGCAGGTTTCTCCAAGGAGGTACATCTCTTCCCTTGGGGTAATCTTCTGAGCTAACTGTGGCTCACTTTATCACTAGGCAGGCTATAATTCTTCACTAGCCTCCTGGTAGCAACTAGCAGCCAGGACTATCTAGCTGCATGTCAGGAGGAGGCCCTCAGCATATCTCTGGCTGGTGCCTTCTCACTTCTGTCTCCACAGACTCCTGACTACAGACTAACTCCTCCCTGTCTGGGCCTGAACAATTATACTAGGGGCTCCCTATCTCCCTCTAGTGTCTAGGATGCTACACTACACCCCAATAGGCCTGCTATGCATGTCACAGGGGAAACAACACATGTAAAAACACATAGAAAATACATTAAAGTACATAGTTAAATATAATATCACTGTCCCTTAGGAGTAGGAGTAACACGTGACCTAATTGACCCTTGTGTAGTGCCCACCTTTACCTAGTGGGACACTACATATAGTCGGTCTTCATTGTTAATGCACCTTTAAACAGGAGCTGTTGCTTGTATGGGGTTTGGAGGCTTAGGTGGGGGCACAAAACAAAAATTATTGTTGTTATTGCCTGCAATCCCCTGCAGGTAACCACTCAATATTAAATAGCTCTGGCATACCCACTTCTCCAACCCCAGCGCTCCCCTGCCATACATGAGGGAGCCCTTCTTGTGCCATCTGCCTTTCCTCCTTTTCCACATCATCTAATATTGATGTGAATATGTCATTAGGGACATCCAGCTCCTCCTCTCTCTGCATCTTGCTGACTTTTCTAGGACATGGAGACTTTGAAGGATGATTTGGAAGAAGTAAAGCCAACAAAATATGAGACTGGTCATCATTAAGACCTGCCCCCCCTAAGGGGTGCAGACTGGATGATATTGGTTGGCACACTGGCACCTTAACAATAAAGGCTTCCACTTTATTGGTATTTGATTACATATCTTAGTTTATGGCTGATGTACAAACAAGTAAATGTAGGAATAAATAAATAAAAACTAACTCAGCATAAGTCTCCCTGCACTCTCCCTGCACACTCTCTCTCTAACATTCTTCTATTGATTGTTTTCAGCAACACTGTCCCTAGTGCATGAGCGCTTGCCATGTCTCTCCCTATTCTCTGCTCACAGGACAATGGCAGAGACCGCATGGGATGAGGGTTTTTTATAGGGCTGTAACATCACAGGGGATGGCTTTCTGCAGGTACTGTAGGCTGGCTGCATGGCATTATGGGTAATCTTGCGTTCCCTGGGCTTGTTTTCTCTACATTTAGTTTTGATTTGTAACAAGTGCAGCTGCCATTTTCAGAAAACCTGATTCGTTACTACGAAGCATGAGAAAAATCTGATTTGTTGCAAATCCAAATTTTCCTAAACTTCAGACCAAATTCCACTTCTAATGCTTTGCTTCTCTCAACACTAGTGACGGCCTCTCCTAACTTCCAGGGGTGCAAAACCCCACACCCTTTTCGAGAAATCAACTATAAAAAAGCAAAGCTTAAATGCCACCCAAAGGTCTTGTATAACCTTATGGGTGTCACAAAGTCCAACATAAAAAAAATAGTGATAGAAAATAAAGAAAAAAAGATAACAATAATAATAATAAGAAGAAGAATAAGAATAAGTCCACCACACGCTTCCGAACGGTTTTTAGGCCCATCCCAGCCATCATAACACTTGCAACCCATGACCATTATCGAAAGTAGAAATAATGTGTAAAATATTTTAGCTGCATTTTGTGTTAGAAAAAACCCTGAAAATGTGAAAATCAGACCATTTTTCCATTTTTAACATGTTCACAGATACAAACAATAAATGCAAAAAATAAAATAAAAATGACATAAAATAAACAATTTGCAAATAGTGTTGAGCGAACCTGAATTTCGCGAGTTCAGGTACCCAGACCCGAACCAAAACTTTGCAGCAAAAGTTCGAGCTCGAGTTCAGTGTTCGGGCATTTAGTAAAGCTTGTAGAAAGGCAGAAGGGCAGCCAATCAACAAGCTTTTAACCTGTGGACACTTAGAAGCCAACACAGCCATGCCTAGTAGTGTTGATCAAGCACCAAAGTGTTCGGGTGCTCTGGTCGAACACATCGGGATGCTCAGGTGCTCTGTCAAGCACCCGAGTATAATGGAAGTCAATGGGAGAACCCGAGCATTAAACCAGGAACCCCCTGCTCTGAAGAGGGGAGGATGCCTGGTTCATAGGAAAAGGTCAGAAATTGACAGAAACACCACCTAAATGGTTTGGTAACAGCATGGGAAGGATGTCTGGATGTATCTTGGACTCCCAGGTCGCTGCTGGGAACAATGTT